>NW_027445631.1:1507862-1623481 GCF_035582795.1 Mycteria americana | reverse complement strand
AGCACAGTGTAATGTAGAGACACAGGGAGTTCTTTCATTAGTCCAGTATGAATGTAACTTCCCATTGTCAAGATCCAGAAGAAAAGATGCAGTGATATAATGGAACCACTTATTCCATCATTTAAATAACTTTAATATACACACACTCACATAGGTACCAGTGCTTTGAAAATAGATCATTCATTCCTAAAAGCAGCTTTGTTTCTTCCTTCTGCCCACCCCACCTGTCCATCCCTTCCCATTCACCACTGTTCAAGTAAGTTGATTAAAATCACACCAAATTTTTATTCATTTTTGGCCTCTGAGGTCTCTTGGAGAGGTTTGTCAGCAGCTACAACGCTGACTGTAGTTTCACTGTTGTGGGACAAGTCCACCACCATTTTCTCAGTGCTTTCCTTTTCTTCTACTGTCAGTGTATTAACAGTCTTTTCTGTGTTCTCCTTCAGTTTGCTGTCCTCTCTGGTCCCTTGCTTACTTTCATTCAGAGCCCTGAAAATCCAAGCAGCAGAAAATGGAAACCTTTACAATCCAAACATGCTTTGGATACAAGGAAATAGGGAGAGTACTGCTCCCAAACAGTTAACAAACCAATAAATCTTATTAAAGCTTGCAACATTTCAAGTACTTTTATTTAAACAGACAAGAAATAATACTTTCTCTTACCCTTTATCCCTCCACAGCCTAGCTACAATATTACATTCAAATGTCTTTCACATGCCAGTAATCCTGGCTGAGATCTCCTCTTTGAATAAACTCTAGCCAGCAAAGACATCTGTTCTATTGAACAGATCTTTGTCAAGAGAAAGAAAATGAATGTTCCAGAGATGCCTATTATTTCATAACATGGACTGATATTTATGAGCATGAAAGGAAAAGATCTTTGCTATTAACTTCACCATGTGCTTTTTGGGGAGACAGCACACATATTGAGATGTTCCTTCACTTGAAGCCCTTAACACTTCTCTGTACGTAATTCTTTGCACTGGAACTCCAAGTTTAGTTGCAAGCATGCTAAAGAGAAATAATAAGGAAGAGAAAAAGCCCAAAGAAACCCAGATTCCATATAATTTGCTGCCATTTCCATTCTGCTCTACTAGCAAGTAAACATCAACAATAGACTCAAGTAATGTTAATTTTGGACCAACAAACTGGTATTCACCTTGAAATGAAGTTTAAGCTTTAGGATCATAGTAAAGAACATTTATGATGTGCTACATTTGGATTTGATAACACTAGATTTTATCTCCCAAACAGAGGGAATTTCTGGAACGATCTGTATTCCGGAAACCCTTGGCCATCTGTAGATAAAAGGTTCTTTCAGTTTGAGGTCTGATCTAGACCTGAAACTGGAAGGGTGCTTGGACATATGGAGATATTCAGGTATAGGTTTAAAAACAAGTTACCTTGGATTTCTGGGTTCCTGGGTCAAACAGGATGGACAGAAGCATCTAGTTGAGTAAATACATCTGATAATTGCATCCAACAATGTTTGTGTTAGACAGAATTCTTCCCTTGTTAGAATAATCTGTCATATCCCTGTGTTTGCTTTCATTACAGGGTTTTTTGGGGGGAAGGGAGAAATGGGTGGGGAGATGCACAAAGATCAACTGTTACATTGGGCTGTTATGCAAAGGAGTCTGCAAACCAACTTACATGCCATGCCTCAGCACATGTCGTTCCCACTCAGAGCCCTCTGTAAATGATCGGCCACAGAACTCACATGGAAAGCGCTTCTCTGGAGCTCCACTGTCAGGATACATCATGGAGTCTGGGAAAGAACAAAATTATCTGCACATTCATGAGCATCAGGGCAAGAAGGGACCTTTATGATTATACTCTGATCTTTCCTGCTGCCCTTCAGGGAGGAAAAAATATCCCAAAGAAGCAAAAGATTTTCCTTTAAAAAAGTAGATATTTCTGAAATTGTCCTCCCTATCTTAAAAATGCAAGGTGTGAAAATTCTATAACCACCACTATGAGAAAAGGTCAATTAAATACAATATGGAAATGGGGCGGGGGGGGACGGGACGGGGGGGGACGACACGACTTTCAAAATAAATGGAGTGCTTCCCACTTAGACACCAACATGCACAGCCAAGGTTTTGTATTAATATCTAAAAGTGAACTGAGGTTCTCTGAAGTGACCAGGATTTCAAGAAGCTACAGGGCCATCCTGAAAAGTCACAACACACATTGCAGCTGAAAAATTCCATCCTCCATCTTAAGCTTGTTATATCTATTTGCAGAGATGTTTTATTGCTCCCTGTATTTGAACAAGTGAAGAGATTGTGGGGTTTTACGTCAAAACCAACACTGAGAGTTTAGTGTGAAAATAGCTTGAAAGCAAAACCAAAAGAGAACACTTGAGTCAACATGTAATTTTCAAATCAGTGGTGCAAATCTTAGGAAATGGAGACTTGGTATACTTGGCATCTGATACTCATAAGAAATTGTCATCCCCTCAACATGAAGTCTCATGAATAAGAGAATATCACTGAAAGGATGGTATCTTAACTGCACAGGTGTTTAATCTGATCCTAATAAATTATACAAAACATTTAGGGCCTCATTTGCAGAAGTGTCGAGCACCTAGCTTTACATCCAAAGTTACTGGCAGCTGAGGGGACAGCATTTCTGAAAGCCAACCCCCCATGTGAAAAGAGCCAGCTTTAACAAAAGATGAAACATTTTCTAATAAATTAAGATCACCACCTAAGCCTTTAAAAATAATTTCATGGACCATCTCACTTCATTCTTTTCACTGGAAATGAGACAGCATATACTCAAGAGCATTAATTTCTTAGCAGGGATTATGTTAAGTAAGAAATCAACAGAATGTCTTTCTGACTCCTCCTGAATTACATAATGAAAGAAAAGAGATTTTGCTTCATTTCAGTTCTTATATCTGCTCACTTGGTTTCTTCGCTCTCAAATTTACTCCATTAGAGATCAACCTATAAATTCAGAACTGCCCATGTGCTCACTTTTCTTCTCCATATGTTAAATTTTGTAAAGGTATTTTTGCTACGTTTCCCACTGGTTGCCCTTTAATAAAGTTCTAGATGGGATGGTTCTTTACACTTTTTTTTTTTTTTTTAAGTCCCTTCCATCTAGAAGAAAAAATCCTTATTTCATATTTCTTAGCATCAGTGATTTACTATGTGGTTAAACAACAACAAAGCAAGGTCCCCTCCCGATATGAGCAACAGAAAGAAAGTCAGTGCCAAGGGCTCCATTTACATCTGGATCTGACTCCTACAGTTAATACCATATACATGGTCCGAATTTATAAGCACCACTGAAACACATTGCCCCTGTACCATGACTAATCCAACACCTATGGAGGGTAGAAGTTTTGGAGGCAACAGCTGCTCTTCTGTACAAGAACAAATCCAGAGTACAGTAGACAATAGGAAATTTATTCTAGGACTGTACAGACATAATAGAGCCTATTTTTCTCAAATGAATAGGGAGAATTTATACTTATAATTTCCATTAACAAGCACTACCCTAATAATTCTGCTGTCCCTTCTGAATACATTATATGTTCCCACCTACTTCCCCATGAGTCCCTGATTAGTTTGGTTTCCTGGACTGTGAATTCAGACTGCCTCCCAGAAAGAGTAATTAGGCCGTGCACTTACCTGGGGTCTACAAAAGAGGTGTAACATATTGCACAGACACTTGACTTGCATTTGATTTTCCCACATTACACACACAAACACACATGCACACTTATTTTTATCTACTGAAGAGAAAAAACAGAGAAAAAGATTCAGGTTTCTTTTAAAAGTAAGATATAAAGGTCAGTAGAGACAGACAGTTCCTCTGGGATGCAACTTCTAGCAAGAACAGCTACTCTTTCCCTAGAGCATCTCAGATGAATAAGTTAATCCTTTTCCACGCGCATCTTCTTCCTTCTAGGTCCAAATATTTTCTTTTGTCCTTTACCAGCAACCAACCATTCCTTTCCTTTCTGTACTGGCTTTGGCTGGAATAAAGTATTCTTCATAGCAGCCTGCATGGTGCTGTGTTTTGGATTTGTGACCAAAACAGTGTTGATAACACAGGGATGTTTTAGTTATTGCTGAGCAGTGCTTACACAGAGTCAAGGCCTTCTCTGCTCCTCACACTGCCCCGCCAGCGAGCAGGCTGGGGGTGTACAAGAAGTTGGGAGGGGACACAGCTGGGACAGCTGACCCCAACTGACCAAAGGGCTATTCCAGACCATATGGTGTCACGCTCAGCAATAAAAGCTTTGGGAACAAGGAGGAAGAGGGGGACGTTTGGAGTTATGGCGTTTTGTCTTCCCAAGTAACCGTTACACATGATGGAGCCCTGCTTTCCTGGAGATGGCTGAACACCTGCCTGCTGATGGGAAGTAGTGAATGAATTCCTTATTTTGCTTTGCTTGCGCATGCGGCTTTTGCTTTCCCTGTTAAACTGTCTTTATCTTAACCCACAATTTTTCTCACTTTTTACCCTTCCGATTCTCTCCCCCATCCCACTGCAGAGGGAGCAAGCAAGCAGCTGTGTGTGGTTTAGCTGCCCACTGGGGTTAACCCACAACACCTTCCCAACTGACGCAGCAGTTCAGCTCTGCTAAGCTGGCATGCCCAACTCCTCCTTCTCCAAGGAGGAATAATGATTCTTTGGTCCAGCGTCCCAACAGCCCATTCTTTGCAATGACAGCATACATTGGTCTTAAGCTGTCAATCTAGGCCACAGCTTGACTCACAGGAAGAAATCCTGGCTCTGCTGAAATCATGGACTTCAGAGGGTTGAGCCAGCATTTCCTCCCAGATACTCAGAGACTGAAGATACACTCTAGGCAAATAACACCATGAAGACTAAAATCAGCAAAAGCATCCAAGTGGTATAATACATTACAGTTTGGTGCGGTTTGAAAGCTATGACAACATTAGCTACTGTTACAGGCAATATTTACGAGCACAGGTATAGTCCTATCCTAATAGGGTGAAAATTTTTTTGAATTGGAAGCAGCTTCTGAATATCAACTAGAAGATGATGTTAACATGTGACACTGCACCCAAGCCACATAGCCACGTCTTCAGCACCTGTGTCAGTTGGACACTTGAAGACCACCACTATGAGGTGCAAGATAACATTTCGCAAAAGATAAAGTCAGTAGAACTTGGACTTTTATAAAGGTAGATGGCATAAGGACTTTCCATATTTTTATCCACTCTAGTAAAAAAAAAAAAGAAAAATTAGAACTGATATTACCTGAAAAGGAGAAAAATGAACAACTGTCACTTCTAAAGGGAAGCTGGGAAAGAACAGCAGTGAAATACAATTTGGGAAATAAGCATGATTTTTAAATCACTCATTTGAACAGTCAACTACAGATTTTTCAGCCAATCACAGATATTAAAGAAGACTGCAGGTGAAAAAATAAAATAGAAACAAAATTGCTAAAACATTATACCTAGCTTAATTACTGATCATGTTGTCCCAAAAATCGGGGTTTGTTTACCCGGTGTGCAAAATGCCAATATGCACACAGAGCAGAGGTATTTTATTGAATATTTGCGCAGATATGGGTGCCTGACCCAAGACAGCACACCAGGCTTTCAAATTAACAGTTATTTATACACAAAGCATTAACATATTCAACTTCCTAATACACATGCAGTATTCTTCTATTAAATGATTGGTTAAAATCTCTTCGCCTAGCATGTAAATTAGTACGCGTGCTTAGTTGTTCTTCTCTGACCTCATCATTTGAGTCGGTGGTATAATTGGGATAGGTGGTCCTTGAGTCGGTGGTCGCAATCTCCCCCTGCCAGAATTACCTTTCCCCTGGTTTCCTACCTTTTTGGCAGATCCAAGCGGTTCTTCATGGTTTACTAACTAGACTAGTAATACATCAGTTACACTTCTGCTTTCAACAGCTGCATCCTGCTTATTAGACAAAGGTACATTGTATAAGTTCCTATGGAGATAGGGTAGGGCTCTACAGTGGATTGCTATAGCAGCATCAATCATTATGTGAATTGTATACTTACATTTGATTATCACAACAATCACACAAATCACAGTTATGTCTGTTTCTCCCTGCAAATTTAAATGTCCAACCTAGAAGGTGATATTCTTATATTTTCATAATAAGTATCAAAAATCTCAAGTATCCTGAAGCCAATTTAAATGATGACCTTAATTTTATTTTTTTTCTTTTCTCCCATTGTAGAGTTTATAGGGATTTATGAGGCTCAGCTGATAGTACCTTCTTTTTCTATTGCTGGATACCATGGTTTTCAGGGTCATTTTAGCATCTGTGCTTGTGTGTAGTGCTGATGTAATCCTCACAAAGACATCATGACTCTTCATCCCTTTCTAGCTGCTGGTCTACACAAAACATTAATGTCTGCTACAGCTGCAAGTTAGGGGAAGCTGGTCCTTTAGTCAAAGCATTAGACTCATTCTTTCAGCTCTGAAGCTCTTAGGGTCACATCCCCCACTGAACAGACACTTTAACAAACTTCCACATGAGGGTGCAGAGTTAATAGTCAAACTTTGGAACATGTGTGAAACCAACATCCCTCCTGCTCCTCTCCTGATTTCGTTTAGGGCTGCTAACAAAGATCTCATGGAGGATGTTTTTCAATAAAAGTTGTTTCCTGTCTAACTCACTCTCTTCCTCATTAAATAAAGATATCACCAGTCACACTCAAAGTGAAGTGTTAATGGGCCCTTCATGTTCTGTAAACTGCTTGTGAATCTAGCAATCTTAACTTTTACAGGTCTGAAAAGACCTGGGGAGACATGTTTTCTTTTGTGAACAACTCTTGAATGAACTTGAAATGAGTTTTCAATTGAAAACTGAAATTTCAGAAGGAAAAAGGTAAATATGGAAGCATGCTTTTAGTTATAAGTACATAGAAACATGGCAGCCTGCACTCAGCATCAGGAGGTTGGATGACCCCTGGAACCTGATGATTAGGCATGACAAGGCTCACTGCAGTTATTAGTTCAAATCAAGCTACTTTTACTGTTGAATAAGACCTGCAAACATATTGCATTCCATTGATGAAGTCATGCACTATAGAGCAGATTGTGAGAATACATAGAGTATTCCAGTCAGGACCAGATATTTGCACTAAAATGATTTTAAAAACCCCCAAACAAACACAAAAACACACAACCCCCCCTCACAGTCCAATTCACCAAGAACTACCTTTCTTTATCCCTACTCAGCTAACCATCTGAACAAAAACACGTGAATAAGACTTAGTGAACTCAGTGGGATTATTCATAGATGTGAATTTAGGCACAAATGTAAAGTACACAGTTGGAACGGTGATTTGGAGGTAAGGAATGGAACTACCCTGGCTTCAGAGTTGCCGACCAAAGTGATGGCAAAAGGGTCAACTCTCACAAAGAGGAGGGAAGGAATGCTTTGTAAGCACTGGGCAGACAGTGGGCAGACAATAGCCCCAAAATAAGCTTGGCCACTGAACTATATCCCTCACTGGTATTATGTGGAGCAGCAAAGCTGAACATGGGTTACCAACACAGAATAATCTGACAGCTCACTAAAATACTCCACTTATGTATTTTTCTGAGCCCTCATAGATGTTATCTGCACAGTCACAGATGTTACCAGTATTTTCTCATAACGGTTTTTTTTGGAGCATGATTTGGTTTTCTTAAACAGAAATCTTGTCATAAGCATTAGAAACACAAAATTCCTCCAGGAAGTGTCTTGACAAAAGCTCCATTTTGCCTGTACTGACAAGCTTCCATGACTTAAGGAATCTGCTGTAGAGTCAACAGCTGATCTTGCTTGATGGAACTGGCAGGGTCCATTACAGTATCCAGCATAAAAGAAAAAGCAACTATACTGACCTCTCTCTTCAGTCTTGTGGCTTAACTCTTTTTCTTCCTCATCGCTGCTGGAGCTCTCTGTTTTTCCCTTCATTTGTTCCAGCTGATCCAAGTTAACCCGTCCAACCAGCTCAAAATTACGACTCACCTTAAAAGAAACGGGTTTGTCAACAATAAACACCATCATCAAGTATTGAAAAAAACAACCCACCAACAAAGCTATAGGTTGAAATGGGAAATTTATCAGGCACCTAGTCAAATTAATACTCGTTTCCCTTCAAACACAATTACATTCACTGTTAATGATTCCTCTTTCCTTTTTTATACTAAATTTCTCCATTTTGCTTCTCAAAATGATCCTATTATTTCAGAAGCTTCCCTCATTTTGAGGTATTGAAAGTAAAAAATCCAAGCAATGCTAAGCACTCTGTTGTTTCCCTCCTTTCATGGGAGTGTAAAACTGATAGGATCAAGCATCACTATTGCACACCATCACTGCAGAAAAATCCTTTGTGAATGCTTTATTCAGCTTCATGTGTGAAAAGATGGGACCTGAGTGACCACTTTGACAGACAGAGCCCAAGTCATCAACTGTTCTTATGGACATTTGGGGGTGGGGGGCATGGAATGGAGGAATAGCTGCCCTGGTGTGGGTTCTCCACGGACTGGAGTCCCTTCGAGAGTATCTGCTCCACCATGGAGCACCTCCTACTCTGTTGTTTCCCTCCAATTCCCTCCTCCTCTCAGTTTCCTCATTCTCTCTGCATTCCCACCTACTCTCTCTGTCATTTTCTGCCCTTTTTTAAATATGTTTTCACAGAGGCACCACCAGCTTCACGTATGGGCTCAGCTTTGGCCAGCGGTGGGTCCGTTACTGAGCTGGCTGGAACCATATCTGTCTGGCACAGGGCAGCCCCTGAACTCCCTCCACAGAGGCCACCCCTGCAGGAAGGAGCGGCAGAGAGGAACTCTTATGAAATGACTGCAACCCCCATTCCCCATATCCCCTGCGCCACTCGGGGTGGGGGAAGAAGGTAGAGGAGTTGGGAAGGAAGGAGAGAAGTTGAGTTTGGGAAAAATAGGCCAAGGTGTGCGGGGGAAGGTGTTTAAGGTTTTATCTTTGTTTCTCACCATCCAACTCTATTTTAATTGTCAATAAATTAACTTAATTTTCCCCAAGTCAAGTCTGTTTTGTCCCTGACAGTAATTGGTAAGTGATCTCCCTGTCTTTATCTTGAACCATGAGCTTTTTCATCATATTTTCTCCCTGTACTGGTTTTGGCTGGGACAGAATTAATTTTCTTCATAGTAGTTTGTATGGGGCTATGTTTTGGATTTGTGCTGAAAACAGTGTTGATAACACAGGGATATTTTAGCTATTGCTGAGCAGTGCTTACACAGAGTCAAGGCCTTTGCTGCTCCTCACACTGCCCCGCCAGCAAGTAGGCTGGGGGTGCACAAGAAGTTGGGAGGGGACACAGCTGGGACAGCTGACCCCAACTGACCAAAGGGATATTCCACACCATATGGCGTCATGCTCAGTATATAAACTGGGGGGAGTTGGCTGGGGAGCAGCAATCGCTGCTTGGTGAGCAATTGCATCGTGCATCACTTGTTTGGTACATTCTTTTATCATTATTATTATTATTATTCTTTTCTCTTCCTCTGCTGTCCTATTAAACTGTCTTTATCTCAACCCACAGGTTTTACTTTTTTTTCCTGATTCTCTCCCCCATCCCACCAGGGTGGGGGGAGGGTGAGCGAGCGGCTGTGTGGTGCTTAGTTGCCAGCTGGGGTTAAACCACAACACAGTCAACAAAGCGTGAACAAGTTTTTAGTGAGAATCAGGCAGCTCAGCTCCTGATAGTTGGATTCAATGAGTTCCCTCCCCACAAACTGACAAAAAAAATACTCTCTAAACATGCCTCAGTTCTAGAATTTTGCTACTCTCACAGCAACACAGCTGAGAACTACAGACATCCAAAGCAGACAGAAGTCTGTGGAAGCTTTCTAGTGACTTCTCCAAGTATGGATCAAGTCTGCACTCAGAAGGTTCCAAACAAACACCAAAGCAGCCTTAACTTAAGCAGTAAGTATAACGAGCTTCTATCTTTCCCTTGTTAAATGTAAACTGGAATGTACTGCCTTGTGTTATTAAAATATGCATGGCATGTCACTTTGCCCAAGTTGCCAGAGCTATCTTACACTTTGGAAGCTCCTGTGTCTTAGAGTGTCTGAATCACACAGCCTTAATGTTGTTTCATAACTTAAAACAAAATCTCACAATATATACAAATGCTTTTTCTGAAAAAATACAGAACTTGAGAGAAATTGAAGTCCAGCACAGGAGCCTTCTCCAAATTTTGGAAAAAAAATGCGGGTTGGCTGTTCAGAGTGGACATGCAAATAAACCAGATATAGCATTTGCAAGAAGTAGATTGTTACAAATTAAACCCCTTTGGATGTTACCTTGTGCTCATCTCGAAGATGAGTGTCCAGCTCCTCTGTGTGTTTGGTCTCATAGTAGCAGAGTTGACACTTATAAGGTTTAAGTTCATTGTGCTTCTCTATGTGTTGCTGCAAACTCTCATCACTGGAGCAGGTAAAGGTACACTTATCACAGCGGAAAACAACTCCCTGCAAGTATTTTGACAGTTTGGAACGGCAAACTTCAATGGGAACAACCCGCTCTTCTGTGGGGAGAGGGGAATTATTAAGTTTTAAGAAATAAAAACCATCAGGCAATGTGTCAACAGCTTGTAACATATCACCCATTCAAGAAACAGGATCTGCTATTTGTGTATGCAATCCATCTACCGAGCTAAAACTGGACCAACAAAGAAATACAAGAAAATTCCCTTTCTATACAGACAGGGTTAATTCTACATGACTACAAATGCAAGTGTCCTTGCAAATGTAACCACTCATTAGGTGAACAGAATGGGAAGAAGAGATTTGGGGCAGATAAGAGTGTTAGGGCAGATTTGTGAGACAGAGTAGCAGAGCCTAGGAATATAAAAGCAGACATAAATCAGTCAGACCAAGATCCATTCTGGTTCAATACATGACAGAAGCCAGTAAAAGGTGCTAGAATTGTAATAAACAGGGAGCATGTAGGGTGATTCCCAATACATCAACCTCCCAGCTTCTGATGATCAGAGTTGGTATCCTCACCATCACATTTAATGCTACTCACTGGAGGAGTGAGAGGTTGTGTGCAGCAGTATCTTCTCCTGAAGGTGGTGGTGCAGAGATCAGCCAGGGGCAGAAACTTTCAATACACCCTCAGTTTTTTAATAGTTAAGATTCAAAATCCACACCTACTTAATTTCATGCTTCCCACAATTCTGATTATGTTACAAGCATGTATTGAAAATGCTCTCACTGAGTTATTAAACTCTCTACTTCCTTCCTCTCATGCAAAACACACACTTTTAATAGGGCAGCACAATTAATTTCAGTCTTTCTATAGAGCCAGAATCCTGATCTATGCAACATTCATCCACTGTGGTTCTCTGAGCTGTGCATGCAGGGGAAATCCCAAATTTGACCTTTCAGCAGAGGGTCACCAGAAGATCTTCACTACAGCTTTTGTTACTCAACTGTCCTTTTGAGGTAGAACACTGAAATGTAGTACTATTATTCCTTATGGACTGCAGATTAAAGGAAGAGTTTGATCTTCTTAATGAAGATCATCATTAATGATATCTTAAAACAAACAAACAAACAAAAATAATTCCAGGCTTGATTCTTAGAGGGTAAACATGAAGGGTAGGGGACTTGTGTGCATTGACACATCTCTTATAATTTCTATAGGGAGGCAAGAGCTACAGAATTCATCCATTTGTCTTTGGCCAATGCATAACCCCCACTGCTCATGAGCCTAATTTTTCACAGCCCATCTAAATATTCCACCCTCCTCAGTTTGTTCTCCTCCCTGTCGTCCCCTTTTTTTGAACATAGAAGTTTTCCTACCTCAGAACTTTCTCTTTGTGCACTTTAAAAAGTGGAAGTTTCCCCCCAAACTATATCTGAGTGAGACCCTGAAAACTTGTGGTTCCTCTCCAGCTAAAGAAGCTGTTGCAAATAAATTCTAAGTTGTGTCCATTCAGGGTCAAGTGGGAAAAGGGACAGGGGTGCACATGCTCTAAGAGATAACAGGAGTTAAAGCTGTGATTTTGAATGCATAACAAGAATATTTTAAAAGGTATTTACAGCTCTGTGCAATTGAATTCACTGAAATAAGGTAACTTGTTTTTAAAAGTGAAAAAAGTTCCAACTTTTTAAAAGAGAAACACTATTTAAAGCATTTGAAAATTAGATTTTTCTCTAGCACGACACATATTTTAAAAAACACTAAAGCAGGGGATGGTATAAAAGGTTTTATCCACCACTTTGGAGCAATGCACCATCCTAATTCATATCAGTAAAACCCATCATCTCACTGACAATTGCCCCCACACACACCTGCCAAATCACAGGCAACACAACATAGACTGACTTCCCAGCCTGATCTTGGACTTGCCTTATCACCACAGACCTGCTTGGCAGTCACTGGATCTGGTTCTGACCTGTGGTTTAACTTCCTGGCTTGATCTTGGATCTGTATCATTGCTGCAAATTTGTCTGATGATCTGGACTCTTGGTAGAACCTGGTCATCATCTCTGGGTCTGCCCTGCTTGCCTTGCTCAGGTACTGTGGGGCTGGGCCCTGGTCAGCAAGGCTCCACCCCTACTGTCCATGTTATCCTCCTCTACTCCCTGGACCTTGGGGAGCAGCTGGCCCTTGCTGCTCCGTGACAGTAATGACTTAAAACTTAAATGTGCATGTATTCATGTTTATCCAAACAATTAACTTAAAAATTGCAAAGTGATTTAAATTTAAAACATCATATTTAGCAAGGTGATGCTCTAATAGTCTCTGACCACTTTAATAGTTGTCTCTCATCACCCCCCCCATTCTCTATTTTTGGCTACTCATTTATATACTTATTGTATCTGAGCAATTGGCAAAATTGCAACAAATGGTGAGTCCTATCCAGAAATTGTGAAACTTAGCTTTAGCTTCTGTACACAAATTTCATTAAAGTTCAGCAGTGCCCACAAAGGCTACCATGTATGCACTGTAAAAAGATGACATGCTGTGGAACAGTTTAGCAAAAGGACTAAGGGGACCTCTGCCCCACCCCCCCCAGCATCATCTCTGAAGAAATTTAATCACTGCTTTAGACTGAAACATTTTGGCTATTTGTAATACAGGTCTGAGATTAAATAGAAAAGCAATTAATGCGCTAAATATTTATAGTATGTAAAGTCAAAGCAGGCATATGTTTTGCTCACAACATGGGGAAAAAAAAGCGCGTTAACACTCTAAAGCCCTTATATATGAAAGTTTACTATTCTAGAGAAACAGATGACAATTCTATGAAATGGAAGGACAAAACAATTATTTTTACCAAGAAAAAAAGTAAAATAATGACTGGAAAACAAATGCCTTGAGGATTATAAACAAGGAGACCTACTATTGATCTTGGTGGGTTGCGTTCAGTGCTGGAAAAATATCAAGGCATTTCATGATGGGAAAATTTGCTGGAAAGGATAATAAAAACTAATTGCACTGCCTGGACTAAATGAAAGGCCAACAGCTCTGCTGGGCATGGAGCAGGAGTTCAGTCTCCATTATGGAACTTTCAAGAGCTCACAAGATTTGCCTGTTATGAAGGCCAAGAGGAACTCAAGAGCCAAATCTCTTCTCATTGTTTGCCTGTAAAGTAGCTACTGACTTTGTAATTTCCATACTCACTCCCTGCTTCAGCCCACAAAGGATTAATTGTGCTTGATCAACCTGACTGCCTTCTACGATGAAATAACTTGCTCAGTGGATGAGAGAACTGTGGACATCATCTACCTTGATTTTTAGCATGGTCTTTGACATGGTCTCCAACAACACCCTTGTTGACAAGCTGGCAAGATTTGGACTGGAAAGATGGACCACAAGATGGGTAGAAAACTGGCTAAACTGAGCCATTAACTACCACCTTTTGAGGTAAGAAAAGTCAGACTGGCAGCTAGTCACGAGTGGAGTTCCTCAGAGGTTGATTCTGGGTCTGGTACTATTCAATATCTTTATAAATGATCTGTATGACAGTATTGAAAACACCCTCACCAAGCTTGCAGATGACACCAAACTGGGGGGAGAGGTAGATACACCAGAAGGGAGAGCAACCTTACAGAGACCTTGACTGGCTGGAAGACTGGGCCAACAAGAATTGATTGAGGTTTAACAAAGATAAATGTCAAGTCCTGCACCTGGAACAGAATAATCCCAAGCAGCAGTACAGGCTGGGGTCTAACTGGCTGGGGTGGAACTCTGCTGTAAAGTACTTGGGGATCCTGGTGGGCAGCAAGCTGAATATGAGACAGCAATGTGCCTTGGTAACAATGAAGGCAAACCAATCCCTAAAAGGTAGTTATAGAGAAGATGGAGGTACTCCCTTCATAAGGATGTGTGGTGACAGGACAAGAGGCAATGGGCACAAGTTGCTTCAGGGGCAATTCCATCTGGATATAAGAAAATTCTTCACCATGAAAACAATTAAACATTGGAATAGGTTATCCAGAGAAGAAGTGGAATCTCCCTTGCTGGAAATAATTAAGACTTGGCTTGACAGGGCCCTGGATAACCTAATCTAAGGTCCTGCTTCCAACAGATGGTTGGACCAGATGATCTCCAGAAGTCACTTCCAATGTAGACTTTTCTATGATTCTATGAATCAAAGTTAAATTGCTCAGAGGAACTGATTGAGCAGAGTAGGCAACACATGACAGAAGGCTCTCAGTGGCAAACTGGCAACATCCTACTGGCCATAACAATAATGTTGTAGCTCGGTAAGAATCAACTTCTGTAGCTATTCACTAAGAGGCAAATAGTCTTCATTTCAACTGCATGCTGCCAAATCAGGGACTTGAGATGACACCATTTTGAAAGCTATAATGTAAGTTAGAGATCTAGAACTGTTTTCTTGCTTTGCTGGAGGGATTTTTGCATAGGAGAGAAGATAATACAGAAAATGGATCAAAACCTTCAGTCTTCTGACTTTATACAATGTACTGCTTCCTCTACCTGGAGAACAAATGTGCTTAGACCACAGCTTGAGACTGTCCTTGTTTTATCAATCCAAATGGCTACAAGTAAGGAAGGCTATCTGAGACTGTGCAACATCCCTCAGTCCTGTCTGCACAGCAGCACCTTCTTTCTGTGCACATTAAACCCCATCAAAATCCTCTGCTTTAGCTGCCACAATTAGACACAATAATAGGTTTTAATCTGGATATATACACCAGAAAGAAAAATTTTAAGAAAGGACCTTAATTCCTTTACAGTCTGGGTGCTGCATGCCTGAGAAAAATCCTTGCCCTTCCCTCAGGGACCTATAAAACTCTTTAAAGGCTAAATTTTCATTTGCATTAAAGCCTTTATTCTGTTTTACCTCCTCCAACACTCTAGTGAGTGTATAATCACATCTCTTCCTACTACAGTTTTGTTTCAGCAGCACAAGGGCTCAAGGGTGCTTTGTGCAACTGAAGCTACAGCTATACAAAAGAACAGATCCGGTGTCACATATTCAGGGGGTAACCACTCCTGCTTCCTAGCATTTGGTCAGAAACAGCTCTGTAAAGCCAGCACAACTGCTTGAACCCATGAAGTGCTACTCCACTGTTGCATCTCGACATTCTTAGCATTGTCTACATTTGCTGGAAGTTTGCCTAACTAGGCCCAGCAAGATCTCCCTCTCTCTGTTTATTTGCATTTGAACTGTCAGACCTTCTCCACTTGATCTTGGGCAAAACCACAAACCAGAGAACACTTTCTCACAAGATGTGCCTAAGCCAGTATTTGGAGCCCCAGGGTTTGTGTTCCCTGCCCCCCCACCTTCCAAACCCACTGAGTTATTAAACTCTCTACTTCCTTCCTCTCATGCAAAACACACACTTTTAATAGGGCAGCACAATTAATTTCAGTCTTTCTATAGAGCCAGAATCCTTTGTATAAGTTCCTATGGAGATAGGGTAGGGCTCTACGGTGGATTGCTATAGCAGCATCAATGATGCAGTGATATAATGGAACCACTTATTCCATCATTTAAATAACTTGAATATACACACACTCACATAGGTACCAGTGCTTTGAAAATAGATCATTCATTCCTAAAAGCAGCTTTGTTTCTTCCTTCTGCCCACCCCACCTGTCCATCCCTTCCCATTCACCACTGTTCAAGTAAGTTGATTAAAATCACACCAAATTTTTATTCATTTTTGGCCTCTGAGGTCTCTTGGAGAGGTTTGTCAGCAGCTACAACGCTGACTCTACAACACTTTTTTCTCAGTAGCATGTCTGTGTGCATATAGGTGGGTAATGGGCATAAATTATAATCTCTGCTGGTTTGTATAAGGAGTACTGGCAGTGGGTCATGGCCTTTTGGAGAGATGGGTATAGGGGAGGGAAGGAAGCAGGGGAATTTGTAGGGTTCTTTCTGCAGACGTATGCATTGAAGAGGAGCTGGTGGTTGTTTGCTCTTAGATGTACTTGTGCTTTCCTACTGGATGAGGTTAGTGTGTACTGGGAGCAGGATGCCTGTGTCTGAGGAAGGAGGGTGACTGTAGGGAGTCTTTCTTGTTTAGCCTACAATGCGGACTGTAATGATTACTCTGTCCCTGTGGGGTGAGCAGGTTCATTTGAGATTCTGCTAGCCACCTTTGGGGTGTGTATTGGTGGCTCCTGCTCAGAAGGTGTTTGGATATGTGTTATGATTTGTAATAGAATCAGTTTCTCTCCTTGGTAAGTTACTGTGACTATGCAATTCTGTAAGGAGAGGGGGAGAGGAGAGAAGAGAGAATTTATTTGTGGGTGGGTGTTTCTCTGCTGGTGCTTGGAGTTTTTCTGAAAAGTCCTTAGGCAAATACAGTCGTACTGAGATGGGAAGAAGGGCCTTCAGTGTGTTTTCAAGGTTGGAAAGTTCCTTACGACTCCCCCTGACGAATATGGATACTTGTCTCTTTCAGCAAAGTCTGGATGTCACTGCTGTCTTCCTTTAAGAGATTTGGTGAGTGTGACTTTTGGGGGTATGTTTGAAACAGTCTATTATATTACATCTGGGCCGTGAAACTATGAAAGGCCTTAACTTTTCCTACTGCTGTTCTGAAGATTGATTACTTTCCTCCATCTCAAAAACATAATAAGGGAGAGCAGTTAAAGTCAGGTTACAGAGTTTCTTGAATCTGGACAGCGTAACTGAGGGAGATTGTGAATGTCTAATTGAAGTATGTGTTAAGAGTCCTTCCGGGATTTAAAACTCCAGTCTTTATTTTCTACTGAGAAAGATTTTTTTTTTTTTAATTTTATTTTTTTTTTCTTCTGCTCCCGATATTTAGTAAGGTCCCAGGAAATATGAGCAAGGACAGGACTGAAGGAATGTTTACCAATCAAACGAGCTTTCTAGTTTGAGAAAGCAAAATGTATTAGCTAAAAGCTAGACTATGGGAAAACAGAAAAGCGTTCTACAGAGTATAAATATAATTTCTACAGTTGTTCAGTAACTAAACAAAGAATATTCTCCAGTAAATTCAGGGCTTGGCTTGGAATCCTAATGACAGTAGGGAATACAGGTAGGATCCAGGAGTGTTTTGTGTTAGTGTACATGATGAAGTCTTGATCTTACTAGTTCTAGAGCCGGGGGGGGGGGTGGGGGTGGGGGTGTGGGGGTGGGGTGGGGTAAAAAGTGTGTTTAAATTTCCTTGAGGTACTAATTAGAAAATTAAGGATGAACTTTTTTTGAGAAAATGTGGAAAATACTAGAAGTTCAACTTAATAAAAGGAAAGCATGTTTTTGAGTCGTCTTTGAAAAACTAAATCTGTTTAAATTGCTGCATCCTTTTAAAATGCCCCTTGTTAACTGTCTTTCAAAACTATTTGCTTGAATGTTCCCTTTTATTCTGATTTTGAAAAAGGCTCTTTATAGCTTAGTGCCCTCGATTAAATTTGTGACTTCTGTTGAATATGTTAGCATCTGGGAGTTCAGGAAATGTTTTATTTAATTGTTGTACTGTACTTGTGTACTTCACTGCTAGACAAAGGCTTGTTTACGAGCTCTGACTTATACTGTAACATGGTCAAATCTGATTTAGTTGTGATAGGCCTGGGAAACTTGTTGCTCTAAAATTGGCTTCTGTTTCTAGCATTTTCTGTCCTTATTCTTTACTATAAATTTAATTTAAACAGACTTGATGTTGTAGTGCAAAGTAATATCTTGCTGATCCAGCAGTTCAGGCTCATTGCTCAAAACTCTTATTGCTGGTAATGTAACCAGATGTAACCAAAGTGATTAGTTTGTTCTTTTGTAACTAAGCAACATAGAGACAGGAGGGGGTAGACAATACTTTAATGTTGTGTTTGTACATCTATGGCTATGGATATGCTACTATGCCCAAAGACAATAGGACGAGGAGTAGTACGGTCATGCTGCTATGTTCCCAGTACAGCCCCAGCCCATCTTGAAAATGAGTCTAGGAGTAGTTAGAATAATTGGTTTGTGTTAGAATAGGAATAAGGGTGCCAATCATTGTTGGGGACTGTAGCCGTGAAAAGCCGAAATCAGGACTCAATAGTCAGGATGACTATTAAGCAGGTATTCTTTATTGCAGCGCTGGGCAGCACTGGGGATTGCTCCGCCACAAGTGCTCCGCCAGGTTAGCACAACACATCAGTTCATATACAGAAAAATCATACATATTCATCAGATTTCCTGAAAAGGGCAGTCTTATGGTGATGAGTTCCCGGAATTCATTTACAGAGTCCAAGCATGCGCAGTAAAAGACTAAGACCTTACTGTGATACATAGACTTGCATTTTTTTTTTAGTTTCACTTGCATCCTTGTTCTCTTGTGTTCTCTTCCCCTGCAAAGATAGTTTTGGTTACCTGCTGAGCAGAGTTGATGGTGGAACATCTCCTGTGACTTCTTACCTGATAGGACTAAGCAGGCCTTGAGAAAGCTCATTAGGCTTCCTAATTAAATCACTGATAAGAGGAACTTAGGACAATTGTGCCAAAGATAAGCACCAAAGAACTAGCTTAAATCGACCCCCTTGTAACATTCCAAGGCCGAAGGACTGATGAGCTAACTCAATGACTATATATGGACAAAGGAAGCCCAAAGTTCAACTAGTGGACAACGTGAGGAAGACTATGGAAGACCACCGGGAGGGTGAAAAGACCCTAACCCTAATTTTACTGTGCATGCTTGGACTATGTAAATGAATTCCGGGAACTCATCACCATAAAACTGCCCTTTTCAAGAAATCTGATGAATATGTATGATTTTTCTGTATATGAACTGATGTGTTGTGCTAACCTGGCGGAGCACTTGTGGCGGAGCAATCCCCAGTGCTGCCCAGCGCTGCAATAAAGAATACCTGCTTAATAGTCATCCCGACTATTGAGTTCTGATTTCGGCTTTTCACAGCAACACTTAGGGGAGGAAAAAGTAAAAAAATCATATATCTCCTTAGATCAGGGACTTATCCAAGTGTCCTTGGATGCAAGGACCTCTTTTGCCACTGATAGTCATACTGGCTGACTCTGGGTTGTCCTGTCCAGCCACCTCTTGTTTACCAGCAGTATGGTATGCGTTTGTCTGACAGGAGCTACGAGAGATTTACGTTTCCACTAGGTACATTATTTGCAGAGTTAAGTGATGTTTGTTCCCCTATAATTCACCAATTTCCTCTGTAATACTCAGTTCTACTACTCGGCTGCATCAGGTTTAAATTGCTATAAGCTGAGGCTCTTTCTTTGCAACTGTGTATTTCCCTTTTCTACCTGATTCTTCACAAATTTGAAAGTTCAAGTTGTAGAGAGCTCAGCCTTAGCCTGATTCTCTCAGGTTTCCTCCTGCTCTATAACCAATATGTTTATCGATTTGATAGCTGGAAGTGATCTGTTACTTACAGGAGGTCTTGTACATACTCTGATAAGCCTCTCTTTTTCATCCCCCAAACTACAAATTCGGGTAACTAGGCCTGCAGTTGAGCCATTTACACCTTCTAATGTTCTATAAACATCTTTTTTCCCAATCCAATTGTTCCAATTAACCCATGAATTTGCTAGCACAGGTCCTGTTTGGGTGTCCGCATAAAGCTCTACAAGTTTGGTTACAAAATTATCACTACAGGCACATTAGTAAAGGATCAGTCTCCCATCACATAAGGATTATACACAGGTAACCTCGGGAATACTCACAACTCAATCAGATCCTGCTGGCTACAAAACTGTTCAAGGATGTTAGGAGTGGCTGCTTCTTCCAGCAGCTCCAGCCCAGGACTCCACCTGCCCAGCTGCTGGAGCCCAGCCTGGTGCCATGCCCCTGGGACCAGGGTCTTTGCCTAGTCTGAGGGATGCAGCTGCTGCTGCTTTCCCGTTTGCAGGTTCAACCAGTAGCAAAGCTGAGCACTTATCCCAGAGACACACCCACCCACACAGGACGTACACAGGACACTGACACAGCCAGTCACACAGACTGCCACAGACAAGGCGCTGCCTTCAACAGCACCCACATACGGGACCCACATAAAACAGAAACACAGACAGCCAAGTCTGGTCTCTTCAGCTGGTAGAGATAAAAGTTTACTAGTGAAAGCACACACAAGACATTCTCTAGATTCACAAGCACACACATATTCGTGGATCCCTTTGAGTACCAGCACAGACCCTTCTGTCCTTTCAGTACCCCTGCCTGGATTCCAGGCCCTCTTACCTGCTTCACAGGTCTTATTTGTCGGCTGGTCCAGCTTGATGCACCAAACATGCACATGCTCACATACTTGTCTCACAGACACTCCACATTCATGTCATACTCCAACGTGCATTTGTAAGATTTCACTTTTTCAGGCAAAAGGTAAGCCACATTCTGTTTTGGCGGCCACCAAGTGCTTTTTTTTAACTGTTCCTTAAGATGCTTTACTTGATCTTTCAATTATTTTTTTCCTGTAAGTCTCTCAAACTTCAGGTTTGGGATTCTGTTTTCCTTTAGAGGCCTCCTCATACCAATTTAAAAATGCATCGCATCTTAAGTGCACTATTTTATCTAAGTTAAGGTACCTTCTAGAGGGAATTGTTTTGAAGGATCACTTTTTGTCCAGAAATTCCATTTGTCTAAGTACCTTCAGGCTTTAGGAGAGTACTGTGTATACCTATAATATGCTGGAGTTCCCTTTGGGGGCAGCGGAACTTCCTTTGGTTGTTCGGTTCACATTTTCACTCATTCAGGGTAAACAAAGGAAAGTGAGAGGGAGCCTGTGTTGCTTGGATCCTCAGTGGGGCAGTAAGGCCAGTTCATGGCAAAGAGGGATAAGCAAAGAGGTTCAGGTGTCCCTGAGAAGACAGAGCTTTGACTTAATCCTCTTAAAGTGATCAGCTGAGGTTTTCACTCCCAAGGTGACTATCCAGAACCAGAGACCAAACGGAAGGAGACAAGACACCCAAGGGGTCCTCCTGTCACCGAAATCGGGAATCAAACTCCTTAACACCAATGTAGTATTAAGAAGCAGGCATTCTTTATTACGGCGCCGGATGCACGGGGGATCATTCCACCTAGCGTGCATACTGCACGTTACATCAGCCGAAACTTATATTGTCCAGTTACATACATATGCATCAAATTTCCCGGAATGATCATGCATATTCATTCTATTTCCTGGAACTAATTCTCATATTCGCGTGGTCATTACACATGCGTCCTTGAGCTCTGAGGGACTTCTGTGGGGGTCTCTGGTGGTCCTTGGTGGACGTACAGGTGTGTCCTTTAGTTGACCCCTTCTTCTGGCCATGCTCAATCCCACCTTGCTTATGTAACTTGCTTCCCTTCTTCATGGTGCATGGTCCCTAACAATGATTTGGCACCCTTAACACAAACCAATTATTCTAACTACCCTCGGCTGGGGCTGTACTGGGAGCATAGCAGCATGTCCGTACTGCTCCTCGTCCTATTGTCTTTGGGCATAGTAGCATATCCATAGCCATAGGTGTACAAACACAATATTAAAGCATTGTCTACCCTGCTCCTATCTCTATGTTGCTTAGTTACAAAAGAACAAACTAATCATTTTGGTTACATCTGGTTACATTTCCCCCCTTTGGAAGTTTTGAAATAATAATCTTTTGAATACTTCCACTCTTAATATTTCATAACTCAACATAAGCAGGTGGCTTCTCTCCTGGCATTGGTGTACGACGCTTCATCACCGATTTCTGTGTCAACATTTTCTTTAAACATTGATAAACCAAACAAATCACCAAAACAACTGTAATCAAAATGATTAGTGTCTGTAACAACTCAGTTATCCATCCTTTAAGAGGAAATCCAAAATGTTCCAAAATTTGGCGTAACCAATTTGTTTGCATTTCACTCCTTAAACCTTGAGTCTGCTGTGCCACCCTCTTCATATCATGTATTTGTTCATTCAAAGCAGCTGTAACATTTGGGATGTGGACACAGCAATCTTGATTTCTGTAAATCCACAATCATCGCTTCAATTCCCCCATGTGTTTCTCTCTGTTTTTCCTCTGCTATTTTTATCATTATTTGTGGGGTAACTATGACTTGTCGGGTGGATGTTACCCACCTCATTTTCTACTGCTCTCAACTGTTCTGCCAATAATCTATCCAATTTACCATAATTTGGTTTTGGGGTTGGAAGTTTTACCTGTTTTACTGGTACCAGGGCAAGGATGCTTTGCTCCACTGCCTCTCTAGCAGTTTTATCAGCCAATCGGTTGCCCACATTTACCACGGTTTGTCCAAATTGATGTGCTTTACAATGCATTACCACTACTTCCTTGGGCTGCTGGATGTCCTGGAGGAGTTGAAGAATTTCTTCCTTATATTTAATGGGCGATCCTTGAGCTGACAACAGTCCTCTTTCCTTCCAGATAGATAGCTCCATGTGTGTGAACCTGCTTTCTGTGCTGATGTATTCACAGGGAGAGCTTCAGCTTTCATCACTTTGGTGGTGGTGACCACTGCATACCCCGCCATTCATTTTCCATCGTGGACAAAACTGCTTCCCAATCAGGATTAGGCAGCGGTTCGTCCGTCAGGTCCTGTCTGCTAGAATATACCTGTTCAATAGTTTGCAAACAATCATGGTGTAAAGACTCACCCATTTCCAAGCTCAAAAACATTGCTGGGTTCACTGCTGTTGTAGTTTTAAGTTCCACATCATCCTGTTCCAAGAGAGTGACCTGGTATTTGAGCATGCGGCTTGGGGACAGCCAATGCCCCCCTTTTTGCTCCAAGACAGAAATGACCATATGTGGGACATAAACCGTAATTTTCTGCCCCATGGTTAATTTCCTTGCTTCTTGGATTAAGAGTACAGTTGCTGCCACAGCTCGCAAACATCCAGGCCATCCCTTGCTGACATTATCCAATTGCTTAGAAAAATACCCAATGGCCCGTTTCCAAGTTCCTAATTTTTGAGTCAACACACCCAAAGCAAGATGTTATCGCTCATGTACAAACAATTCAAAAGGCTTTGCTAAATCTGGGAGTCCTAAGGCAGGTGTGGACATCAAAGCCTTCTTCAGATTTTTAAAAGCTGTCCAACACTCAGGTGTCCACAACAGGTGATTCTCCTGGGATCCCTTCAAAGCTGCATAATTGAGGATTCACAGTCGACACCACCCGACCATACCCAAAAATGTCCGCAATTCCTGTATTGTTCTGGGTTCTGGAATTTAACAAATTGCTTCCTTTCTGCCTGCTCCCAATCTTCTTTGTCCTTGTGAAATTTCCAAGCCTAAATATATCACAGTCTCTTTCCCAATCTGGGCCTTGCTTTTTGATACTCGGTATCCTGCTTGTCCCAAAAATTCAACAAGCTGATGGTCACTTGTAAACAGTCCTCTCGAGTCTCTGCTGCTATCAAGATGTCATCTACATACCGCAATATTATTCTTTTTTCCACACTTCCAATTCCTTTGCCAACTGATTACCAAATATTGTAGGACTATTTTTGAACCCTTGAGGTAGCACCGTCCAGGTGAGTTGTGTCTTGCATCCAGTGGTGGGGCTTTCCATTCAAAGGCAAATATGCCTGGCTATCTTTGTCTAGAGGTATGCAGAAGAAAGCATCCTTGAGATCAAGTACAGTAAACCACTTATGTTTTTCTTTTAAGGATGTCGGCAAGGTATATGGGTTAGCTACTACTGGGTGAATGTCTTGAACAACCTGATTCATGGCTCTTAAATCTCGAAGTAACCTATATTCCTTGCCATTCTGCTTTTTCACTGGCAATATCGGGGTATTATATTCTGATTCACACTCTATCAATAATGCATAATTCAAAAATTTCGTTATTCATTCTTCCAACCCCTTTCTAGCTTCCCACTTAATAGGATACTGGTTTTGTCTTACCGGTTTAGTTCCAGATTTTAGAACAACCTTTACTGGTTCCACCAATTTAGACCGACCTGGAATTCCACTAGCCCATACCAAGGGTGTTACTGCATCCTTCACTTCTGCAGGAATTTCTTCCTTTGGTCTTGGTGTGTTCTGTAACATAAAAATTCTCGCTTCCACAGCTTTTGATTCAGGTATTAACAGCTGAGTCTCCCCCCCCCTTTTTTTTTTTTTTTAAATTATTTTGTGCATTCAATTTACTCAATACATCTCTTCCTAACAAAGATGATGGACATTCTGGCATATACAAAAATTGATGAGTTACCCATTGCTTTCCCAATTTGAATTTCAAAGGTTGTAAAAACGGCCGATTTTCTTTCTGCCCTGCTGCCCCAACAACACTTATAGTTTTATGACTAAACCCCCCTTTGCATATATTTAATACTGAATACGTTGCCCCTTTATCAACTAAAAATTCTGCCTCATCATTCCCCAGCTTTAATGTAACCAGGTGTTCAGCTGGGGTTGACTCCCCCGATCTCCTTCAGTCCTCATCATTCAGAGTCATCAACTTAATTGCCTGTAGCGAAAGATCCAATTCTCTCACTTTGGGACATTCCCTTTTCCAATGCTACAGGCAGAGCAACATCATCTTAAACTCTTATTCCTTCCCTGTTTTTTTTCCAAAGTCAATACCATAAAATCTTACTGGATAATCCCACACTGTTTTTGCCACTCCAGATGATTTCTCAAAGCAAAAATAAATACCTCATAAGCTATTTAATCTCATTTACCTTCTCTTTTGCAAAATAACATTAATTGCAAGATGGTATTATATTGCGATGGACTATTCTTTGGCCATTTCTCCCCACCTTCCAAAGTATACATTGGCCACCAATGATTGCAATATTCAATTAATTGTTTCTGAGTCAAAGGATCACCCCCCAGATCTTTCCAATGTTTTAAAATACATCCCAAAGGTGTTCTTTGTGGGATGGGTTTCTTACTCAGAAATGTACCCATCTCCCAAAAGACTAGTGGTTGTGATTGTGCACTATCACAGGCACTAGTCAGAGGGACCCCAACCCTTGTTGGAGCTCCCTCTGGGATTCCAGCCCCCTGCCAGAAATCCCAACCTTGGAGACTTCAACCCCCCGTGGAAGACTCCCCCTTGGGCCCCGCTCCACAGGCTTTTGCCTAGCAGAGACTTACCAACCGAGGTACCTCTTAGCCCAACCCTGCGTAGCTTTCACCACGCCTTACGACCAGGCTTTGGTGGGACTCTAACCCACATCCTACCTTTGGTGGGACTCTAACCCCACGTACTGCCCAGAGTGGTACTCTAACCCATGTCCTACCTAGAGCTCTGTTACCCGTTAGAAGAAAGCCTTATTACCTTGTTCCAGGGGATCTTGCTCAGAATTCTTCGGTCCGGGGATCAGAGGTTCTCCCCAAGAATCCCTCGGTGCTGGCTGGAGGTCCTGCGATCCCTCAGATCCATCGAAATTCAGAAGCAGGGTCCCATCTGGGTCGTCAAAACTGTCACCAAAATCGGGAATCAAACTCCTTAACACCAATGTAGTATTAAGAAGCAGGCATTCTTTATTATGGCACCGGATGCACGGGGGATCGTTCCACCTAGCGTGCTTGCCGCAGGTTGCATCAGCCGAAACTTATATTGTCCAATTACATACATATGCATCAAATTTCCTGGAATGACCATACATATTCATTCTATTTCCCAGAACTAATTATCATATTCGCGTGGTCATTACGCATGCATCCTTGAGCTCTGAGGGGCTTCTGTGGGGGTCTCTGGTGGTCCTTGGTGGCCGTACAGGTGTGTCCTTTAGCTGACCCCTTCTTCTGGCCATGTGCAATCCCACCTTGCTTATGTAACTTGCTTCCCTTCTTCATGGTGTATGGTCCCTAACAATGATTTGGCACCCTTAACAAACCAATTATTCTAACCACCCTCGACTCTTTGTCAGGATGGGCTGGGGCTGTACTGGGAGCACAGCAGCATGTCCGTACTACTCCTTGTCCAATTGTCTTTGGGCATAGTAGCATATCCATAGCCATAGGTGTACAAACACAACATTAAAGTATTGTCTACCCTGCTCCTATCTCTATGTTGCTTAGTTACAAAAGAACAAACTAATCATTTTGGTTATGTCTGGTTACACTCCCACTTATCTCTGCTATGGGCAACACTGGTTGTACCCTTAAGCCTGAATTCATCACCACCTCCTTCCGCCTTGCTTTTACTACAAGTTTTCTTCATCTCTAGTCCTGCAGCAGCGCCTCTGTAGACCCTGGCGCTGCTTTGGTCCAGCTCCCTCCGTTGCCTTCCCGTTCCCTCGCTTAGTGCGCTGCAGCTCTGCACCTGTCCCATCCCACTTCTCCAGAGAGCAGGCCACTTCCCCACAGCAGAAAAAAGTGATGCTACGTTTTAAAACACCCTCCTCCATTTATTTTCACCTTCAGTTCAAAACTGTGTGTTTTTAATACAGAAGCCTTTCTTAGGACCTTCTCCCTCTTCCTATTTTCACTGTGCTGTAATGGTGAGTTCCTCTGCATAGGAGACAGCTTCTCTGCAGTTCTTGCTGTCAGCAACATCTATCCTGCAATTCTCAACCTCAATTAAAAAAAAAAATCTCTTTTCATCCTTGCCAAATATACTAGTTTCCCTGTCTGACATGTATTCTTTAACACAGAATATATTCAATGACACTAGTTTCTTTGGTTTTTTATATGGCAATCCCTAAACAAATACAGCCAAATTACATTTATTTTTGTAGCATTTATGTTCCAGCTCTAGATTGAACTTCCAGAGGACAGTCAAGGAATCTCAGCAGGTAACTGTTGGAAATCTTCCTATTTGATTAAACTAAAGCCAAATTCCATACCAGCACCAAGGCTCCTCCCCTTCCTGACCCACCAAAAATTTACACCCAAAGGAAAGTTTTCTATAGCATCTGGGGAGGCAGAACAAGATACTCCATGAAATCTCCTCTAGTAGTTTGGCTACAGTCAATATAATTTATGTGGAAGGCATGTAAAAGACAGACAGATAATCTTCCTGAGTTTCTCAATAAATATTTAACAGCAGATGCTGCTGAGGAGGTTTCATATTACTAAGACTTCATTACTTTTACACAACATGCTACAGGCCATTTCCTGGAATATGTAAAGTATTATGCTAAATAATTAAAATGAGATTGTACTTTTCAAAATAAGCCAGACAGATACACTTGGTGAGTCAGCTACATGATTTTACTGGGTGTGTTTGCATACTCGGTTGGTATCTTGCAAAATTTGATCATCCATAAACAGCTTCTCCCAGCCATTAGGATGCATTATTTATTCATACTTGTGCATCTATTTCAGGGTCTAACTGCATTACAAAAACATATAAAAAACATTTTTAATGTACTAAAGCAGGGCACCCAACCAGGCCTCCACCCACAGATCACATTACCTAAGGAAAACACAGACTTCCCAAGGTATCTTCCTGACATCAAACAACAATTAGCAAGACACTATTGTTTTGTGACTGCTTTTCCTGAGAGATCACCTCTTTCCCTGTGGACCTGCTGCCAAAGTCACAACTCTGCACAACCCTGAGCTGGAGCTGCTTGACTACAAACCAGAAGGAGCAGTTCTCTGGCAAAGGACCCCCTGCCCAGGGTCTTCTGCTTTGAAACATGCTCCTTTCCCACCTTCTAGTACCCTGAAACTCAGATCTACTGGAACAACCTTACCTAAGTAAATAAATCTGCGTGTAAGAGATGATGGTCCAAACCCTTCCAATCTCATTGATGCCAGTAATTCCACTGACTTCAAAAACCACTGCACTGAAGTTGCTGGAACTATAAATATGAGCAAACTGAGAAAGATTTGGCCATCATCCTGTTGTTGTTTAAGTTGTCTGCAGGCAATACACCCCTGAGTACAGTGTGCAGATTTACACCAACACCAGTAGTACCTCAAAAGACAGGAATGGACAGTCTCTACACTCCATTCATCACCTTAAAGATGTGCACTATTTTAAACTTCCCTCCTACTGAATGAGCTCTAAATGATAGAAAGAATTATTAGAAAGAATTAAATATTAGAAAGAATAAAATCAGACAGGCATTACACAGGAAAGTCTGTACTTACATTAACATACAAAATAAAACCAGAACATCTTTAACTGCCTTAATTAAACAGTTATGTAATACCACTGCATCTACTGTGGTTATGTTCAGAAATGAGAAAAAGTATTTTGAGATGAGAAAATTAATAACAGAATTACAAAACCTAATGCTGCAGAGCTGAAAAGCAAGTGTTGAAATATACTAATTGCAGATGACATATCACAGAATCACAGAATCACAGAATCACAGAATCATATAGGTTGGAAAAGACCTTTAAGATCATCGAGTCCAACCATAAACCTAACACTGCCAAAAACCACCACTACACCATGTCTCTAAGTACCTCATCCAAACGTCCTTTAAATACCTCCAGGGATGGCGACTCAACCACTTCCCTGGGCAGTCTGTTCCAATGCTTGATAACCCTCTCGGTGAAGAAAAATTTCCTAATATCCAGTCTAAACCTCCCCTGGCGCAACTTGAGGCCATTTCCTCTTGTCCTATCACTTGTTACCTGGGAGAAGAGACCGACCCCCACCTCTCTACAACCTCCTTTCAGGTAGTTGTAGAGAGCGATGAGGTCTCCCCTCAGCCTCCTTTTCTCCAGGCTAAACAGTCCCAGCTCCCTCAGCCGCTCCTCATAAGACTTCTGCTCCAGACCCTTCACCAGCTTCGTTGCCCTTCTCTGTACACGCTCCAGTACCTCAATATCCCTCTTGTAGTGGGGGGCCCAAAACTGAACACAGTATTCGAGGTGCGGCCTCACCAATGCCGAGTACAGGGGCACAATCACTTCCCTAGTCCTGCTGGCCACGCTATTTTTGATACAAGCCAGGATGCCATTGGCCTTCTTGGCCGCCTGGGCACACTGCTGGCTCATATTCAGGCAGCTGTCAACCAACACCCCCAGGTCCTTCTCTGCCTGGCAGCTTTCCAGCCACTCTTCCCCAAGCCTGTAGCGTTGCATGGGGTTGCTGTGGCCCAAGTGCAGGACCTTGCACTTGGCCTTGTTAAACCTCATACAATTCACCCCAGCCCATCGATCCAGCCTGTCCAGGTCCCTCTGCAGAGCCTGCCTACCCTCCAGCAGATCAACACTCCCACACAACTTGGTGTCGTCTGCAAACTTACTGAGAGTACACTCGATCCCTTCGTCCAGATCATTGATAAAGATGTTAAACAGAACTGGCCCCAACACCGAGCCCTGGGGAACACCGCTTATGACCGGCCGCCAACCGGAGTAAACTCCATTCACCACCACTCTTTGGGCCCGGCCGTCCAGCCAGTTCTTTACCCAGCGAAGAGTACACCCGTCCAAGCCATGAGCAGCCAGTTTCTCCAGGAGAATGCTGTGGGAAACCGTGTCGAAGGCTTTACTGAAGTCTAGATAGACAACATCCACAGCCTTTCCCTCATCCACTAAGCAGGTCACCTTGTCATAGAAGGAGATCAGGTTGGTCAAGCAGGACCTGCCTTTCCTAAACCCATGCTGGCTGGGCTTGATCCCTTGGTTATTCTCTACATGCCGTGTGATAGCACTCAGGATGATCTGCTCCATCAGCTTCCCCGGCACCGAGGTCAGGCTAACAGGCCTGTAGTTCCCTGGGTCCTCCTTCCGGCCCTTCTTGAAGATGGGTGTCACATTTGCTAATCTCCAGTCAGCAGGGACTTCCCCAGTTAGCCAGGACTGCTGGTAAATGATGGAAAGGGGCTTGGTGAGCACATCTGCCAGCTCCTTCAACACTCTCGGGTGGATCTCATCAGGCCCCATAGACTTGTGAGTGTCTAAGTGGTGCAGCAGGTCACTCACCATTTCCCCCTGGATTATGGGGGCTCCAGTCTGGTCCCCATCCCTATCTTCCAACTGGGGGGGCTGGGTACCCATAGAACATTCGGCCCTGCTAATAAAGACTGAGGCAAAGAAGGCATTAAGTACCTCAGCCTTTTCCTCATCCTTGGTCACTGTGTTTCCTCCCCCATCTACTAGGGGCTGGAGATTCTCCTTACCTCTCCTTTTGCTGCTAATGTATTTGAAGAAGTGTTTTTTGTTGTCTTTTATAGCAGCAGCCAGACTGAGCTCTAGCTCAGCTTTGGCCCTTCTAGTTTTCTCCCTGCACAGCCTCGCTACACCTTTGTAGTCCTCCTGAGTTGCCCGCCCCTTCTTCCAGAGGTCATAGACTCTCCTCTTTCTCCTCAGTTCAAGCCAGAGCTCTCTAGTCAGCCAGGCTGGTCTTCTTCCCCGCCGGCGCGTCTTTTGGCACCTGGGGACAGCCCGCTCTTGTGCCTTTAGGACTTCCTCCTTAAAGAATGTCCAGCCTTCCTGGACCCCTTTGCCCATAAGAGCTGCCTCCCAGGGGACTCTCTCGACCAGTCTCCTAAACAGGCCGAAGTCCGCCCTCCGGAAGTCTAAGGTGGCAGTTTTGCCGACCCCCCTCGCCGCTTCTCCACGTATCAAAAACTCTATCATTTCATGATCGCTCTGCCCAAGACAGCCTCCAACCATCACATCGCTCACAAGTCCATCTCTGTTGGTGAACAAGAGGTCCAGCGGGGCACCTTCCCTCGTTGGCTCACTCACCAGCTGCGTCAGGAAGTTATCTGCCACACGCTCCAGGAACCTCCTGGACTGTTTCCTCTCTGCTGTATTGTATTTCCAGCAGACATCTGGCAGGTTGAAGTCCCCCACAAGAACAAGGGCTAGCGATCGTGAGGCTTCTCCCAGCTGCTTATAGAATAGTTCATCTGTCTCCTCATCCTGGTTGGGGGGTCTGTAACAGACTCCCACCACAATATCTGCCTTGTTGGCCTTCCCCCTGATTCTGACCCATAGACCCTCCACAATAATGACATATTTTTCACTTTGGTATCACACTGCCATGTGATTTAATCCATTTTGCCATCTGCTCTAAACAAATGGCAGTGTTATTCCCAAGAGGAAAAAATACTTCCCCAGTGATTCACTTCCGCCAAGTATCCCGCAGACACTGATGTCTTATGGCAGAACACGAAACTCTGTGCTCTGTGGTATGGAGAGGAGGCAAATTTGCTATTATCAGCTTCAGAGTTAAGTAAGATCTTACTTGTTCTATTAAATCGATGCAATTTTGAACCTGGGAGATACAGGTGCTGATGTTACTCAACTACATATTCTTATATCTTTCCATTTCATTCTCATTATAACTTATGTTGAGCACTGAATGGGCTCTGTGCTTACCTATGCAGCCATCCATGCTAAGAGTAGAAGGAATATATTTGACACAGAAAGGGCAACTACTCAATTTGGAATTAACTGGATGTTCTCAATTTGACATCTACTCAATTAAAAAAGACAAAAAGTTTAAAGTAGCTCAAAATATCACATCTGCCCAGGAGGCTCCCTGACAAACCTGGAGCTCCATGGTCATGTCATCCTTTACTTTTAAAAGACTTCCCTTGTTTCCTCTTCTCAAGTAAAAGAACAACAGAAAGAATTCACTCACTGTGCAGGGCAAACAGTAAAATAATGGCACTATTAAAAGTATTGTGAAACACACCAGAAAAACTCAAAATAGGCAGAAAAGCATCTTTCCATGCTATTCCACAGGTGATAAGGGGTTGGCCTGCCGTTGGCTACAAAGGATGCTGTTTAAACAGGAGACATGTAAAGTGTGTGTTGTATGGGTTATGATTATGTTCCAGTTCAGAAGGCGAGCAGGTCAGATGTACTCAAAAGGAGTTCATACAGCAGTAATAGTACAGAAATTAACTGACAGTGATCATATATACAGAACTGTGATGACCTTTTTTGTAGGAGTTAGTCATTACTTAACAGATTCCAACTGATGAAAGTGATCTTATTCAACAAAGTCCTCAATATGGGATCCCATTAACCACCCCCAGTGCTGGCAGCAGTAGCTATGCTTATTTGAATAAGGCTGTGAGTTACTGAGCTTCGGCCCTTGCCAAAATCCTGTGCTGACAGGACTGGAACCACAGGGAAACAGCTTGTATGTTTTAAGATGGCTTTTTAACACTAGTACAAAGCATATTTCACATGATTTTTATTACACTTGTATCAGCTTTACATTATATACCTCTTCTGACTGCAACAGATTTGTCTTACACAAATACAACGAGAAAAGAGCCAGGCCCATACAGTACCATCCTCAACTTCCCTGATGCAAACATATGCAGATACTTTTATACAATGTCATTAGGCCATAACTGATGTTAAGGTATCCAACAAATAATGTGTTGTTCTAAACCTCATCTCAAAAATTATCAATGGGAAACTAAAACAAATGAATCTGATCTACAGTTTTAAGAACAGGTTCAATAGAGCAATCACCATTAGCACAATTAAAGAATAGGAAAGGAATTTCTTATAAAGGATAAGGAAAAAAAAACCTTATAGGATACTACACATTGTTTCTGGCTTTTTTCTTTTTCTATTGTGAATTAAATATTTTACATCTCTAGGAACCACTTTCTTTGATGAAAACTACTGTAAATGGATTATTTTGCCAAAATAAAACTATCTCATTTGCTTATATGCATATATGTACAAATTTCTGTCCTTTAAAAAGGATTAAAATCACATTAGTCAAATAGAGCCCTATTTTTTCTCACTGGTTTTGCATTTGGCTGTTTATGGAGATCACAGTTTTTTCTATGTTCTCCATAAAGATTTAAACTATATTTTTCACTGCATCATGCATAAAGATCCTTCATGCTAATACTGTAAATGTCTGGGAAAAAAAATTCCCACATTCAAGTTTCAGTGCAGTTTTCCAGACCTATCACTTTTCAACTCTATTCCTGTAGCTACAACATCTGAATAAAAAAAAAAAAGCAGTACCACCAAATAACACTGCTGTTCACTTCAAAGCTTAAAAGAATTAAAATTACACTGATTCCTGAAATCAGAGGTGAATCCATAGGTAAATCCTTAGATATCACTCTGGCGAGTTAACCTGACGTCAATTAAATACAAGATGTAATTTATTCAATTCTCAGTCTAGTCTGACACAAAACCTATACTTCCCCTGATTCCTAATTAGCCAAAATACTTGTTTTCTTTCATGCAGATAATTTCATAACCATTAATGTAAAGCATTAACACATTTTTCTTTCAGTCATATTTTCCTCCTGTCAACTGACACACCTTTTCTAGTGAGTGTATATGTGCCAGTTTCAGCTCTGTGGGAACTTGTCCTGAGGTCTTTTGTAATGTTCCCTCCCATACACATAAAACAATGATATTGTCGTGGTTTAGCCCCAGCCGGCAACTAAGCACCACGCAGCCGCTCGCTCACTCCCCCTCGGTGGGATGGGGGAGAGAATCGGAAGAGCAAAAGTAAGAAAACTTGAGGGTTGAGATAAAAACAGTTTAATAGGAAAGCAAAAGCCGCACACGCAAGCAAAGCAAAGCAAGGAATTCATTCACTCCTTCCCATGGGCAGGCAGGTGTTCAGCCATCTCCAGGAAAGCAGGGCTCCATCATGTGTAACGGTGACTTGGGAAGACAAATGCCATCACTCCGAATGTCCCCCCTTCCTTCTGCTTCCCCAGCTTTATATACTGAGCATGACGCCATATGGTATGGAATAGCTCTTTGGGCAGTTTGGATCAACTATCCTGGCTGTGCCCCCTCCCAGATTCTTCTGCACCTGGCAGAGCAGGGGAAGCTGAAAAGTCCTTGACCAGTGCAGCAACAACTAAAACATCCCTGTGTTATCAATGCTGTTTTCAGCACAAATCCAAACCATAGCCCCATACCAGCCACTATAAAGAAAATTAACTCTATCTCAACTGAAACCAGGACAGATATATAATCATGATGTTAGGTATGTGAAGAGACATATGTCTTACCTTAGAAAATATGAATGGAAAATTATGCACTGCAGGAATGTAGCTGTTTCCATTTGAGTATATTTATGAAGCTAAATTGCATAGTACTTAACATATGGCAGAATGCAGTGTGATTAACTCCTTGACAATGTGTTCAGGTTGTGTTTCTCATTAAATAATTTAAGTTTTTTTGACAGACCAGACTTCTTATAGGGTGCCTAATAATTCTAGGGAAATTAATCAAACCCAAGAAATTCCTTTTTGTGTACTTGTTATCCCACAAGTGTGAGGTTGTTTACCCGGTGTGCGAGACGCCAATGTACACACAGGGCAGAGGTATTTTATTTCATGTCTGCGCAGAGATGGGTGCTAGGCGGTAGCTCCACAAAGCTAGCACAAAGTTCGCTCATACAGGTACAGTATTTGTACAGTCTAGTTATGCATATGCATAAGTAATTACACAAAGCAGTTTTCTATTGGTCTACATTTCTCTTATTTCAACTTAAAGCTACAGCGCTACTTTAACATGCTGCGCACGCTCAGAGGCGAGGGCTCTCTGCTTGGGCTGGTGTCTCCAGCTCGAGGGCTGTGACTTTTAGGATTATAAGGAGGATAGTTTGCGGGAGGGTGCTTCTTATCACACTTCTACTAGTTGTTTCAGATGGTGCCCAAAACATCTTAATTAGCTTACATATTTCTCCAGGATGTGTTTTTCTCCCAAGGACAGTAATTCTTGTTTAGATGTTCTGCTTTCCAGCCTGAATCCCCCTTATCGGGTTTACGTAAGTCCTGGCCTTCCACCAGCTTCTGTTAGACTACACTGTTAGACTACATACTGGGCACACAAAACTTACTATATGCAAGATCTGGCTATGTGTGTATCTGGTACATGGCTATTTCCAGTAAACCATACTCAGTATTTGTTTCTTAATTCTGTTTTGACTTATTATTTAGGAATGTTTTTTGAAAGGTGATTAGGAGACTTAATACATAGAGCTCGTTGAAAAATGCAGAAAAATGTCATGAAACATTCATCCACATGAAATTATTAAAAGTTTCAGCTAACTTTCAAATTCTTTCTAGTCTTTCTCTCATTGCATGTCTGTTGGTTTTCCTTCATAGTGATCAGAACTGACTTTATCCTGCAGAGGTGTCAGGAAATAGAGGCACAAGGTCAGAGATCTTCTTAAACTCTGCTAAACTCTGTGAAGGAAAAGCACGGTAAAAAAACAATACAAAGGAAATCAGCTTCCTTGTATGAAATGTTCGTACTGTTCAGCTTGATTCACATTGCTTAGGAACGAGTGATTTACTTCATTTCCATGTGCGGAGCCATTTGATGGGGCTTCAGATGCCATCTGTCTTTCAGGGGGAAGTTTAGCATTCTTCTCACTCCCTGCTCCCTGTACAGTGGCTCCTGATGCACAACAGAAGCAAGCCTGAATTGTACAGACTCATACACTTCATGATCAGAGCATAAAATACTCGTCACCCTCCAAGTCACAAACGCGACTATGGAATGTGATGGCACATCTCTCTGGGGAGGAGGCTCCCAACCCTGCCTGCTCTAGCAATGTGCCAGGGGGGCTTTTGTCGCGGATGGAGTGAGCGTGCACTTCACTCGTTAGAGAGAAGTAAAAATATAGTTTATTGATACAGAATAGGGAGTTAACAAAGTTCAATGCGACAGTGTTTTAACAAGATTCGATGGCGAGGTGCACTCGATTATTTACTGCATAGAGGACAGGGTCAGACAAAACTGTCAGGGAGACCCTCCCGTTGAGTCATGAGGTTTGGAAAAGGATCCCCTTGCTTTCTAAACTCCTTCTCAGAGAGGAGTCTAGGTGCGGCTAGATCCAGTCCTAGTCCCAGACTTGGTCAACGGTTTATATCTAAAGGATTATATATATATATGCGCAATCAATCCTTTATATCACTTAGCTAAGATTTCAAAGTTTAGCATGCTATTAGTCACTTACCGAGGATCTGTTGCGGCAAGGAATCTCTCAACCTCGAGGAGTAACCTTGAGAGGCGTCCCTGCTCAAGGGGAGATCCTGGCGTGCAGCCCGCTGCCGTGCAGGAGAGCTCAAAGGGCTCTTGGGCTGCTCACTATTTATGGGGGATAAGATGATTGACTCATAGTCATATTTGCATGCCGACCACAGGTTTTAGTTTCTTCGGTGGGTGCATTGCACAATAGCCCTAGGCACAACACAATAGCCCAACACAGGCTATTGTTGGGCTAATAGCCCAACCCTTAGGTTATTGTGTTGTTATCTGTCTCCTGAATCCACTTTGAGCCGATGGTGACCAGATGCATCCATTTACAATCACCACTGGTGGTTATCACCTAACCAGGGTTGCAGGAGATAAAGGTCGAGGGTGGGGGAAGCACACCGTCACACTCCACCCCGTGACTATAGTCAATTCATCTTATTCTCACAGAGTGGTGGTACGGTCACCTCTTGCCTCTGTGCCATAAATAGTATATTGATAGTTTGTGCGCTTATAGATCCACAGTAAGTAGACAGTGAAGCACTGCTATTTGTTATGCGTTAATTTGTATGTTTTGGGTGGTTGAAGTTGGGTTATTTGCTTTATCATGTACCAAACCTTTATATACAATGTAATTATAAGCAATAGACACACTAATGTTAGAGTCAGTAAAATAACAACTGGGTGAAGCATAAGATTAAACACTCCTGTTGCTGTTGGTGACCATCCAAGAAGAGTTTCCCACCAATGGTGTTCTCCATCCTTCTTCACTCTTTCCAAGACATGGTGTATCTCTTCTGCATCATGATGAACAGTGATCAGAGTTTTGTGTCCATTGTTTCGGATGCGTTCCAGCAGTTGACACAGGTCATCGTGTTGTAGTAGTTTCTTCACCAATGTAAGATTCATTCCGATGGGGGTAGGCAATAAATCTCGACTCAATGTATAGTTAGATTGTAACAGTTGATAAGACGTAACAGGAGCTGAATAATTGAAGTCACATCCCACGATTTTAGTAAAGTTACAAACACAAATATTTGAGCGATTGCTTGTATCTACAGTAACGTTATCTACAAATATAAAATCACAAAGGGTTCTCATACAAACACATCCTTTTCCAATATACACAAGTACAGTTTCAGGGGCTTCATCAGGTCGTATTTCAAAATGACAAACATTTTGTTCAGTGTCAAGACAGATGTCTTGGGCTTTGAGGGTGTTAGTCTCACAAATGAATCCTTGTTGTTCCCGTACAACGCATGCGTTAACATCAACAGTTTGCCATTTGTTTCCATTTCGGTGGGCCCATACTCTATGTTCTAATGGATAGAGTACAGTTCCATTGTGATTTAATCCTAACGCAATGATTGGGTATATGGTATATACCGAAGCATTGTGTATTGTTAAGACAAAAGCTGTGGCCTTATTGCTAATGGGGTCATAAGTGAAATTGACTAAATACCACCAGGACTGGAATTCTTTCTCAAATTTAGTTGCATTATCCCAAATTACCTTTCGAATTTCGGTGGGTAATGTGCCCTCTTCACCTTCTCTTATAATTGCTGCTACCATAGATTGCATCCACAGTTGAGCTTGGATACAAGTAAGAGCTAGAGAGACATTGGTCTGGGCTACACCAAGTGCATCCACAATCAATTGGTGGTCCCTTTCATTAATTCTTTTCCACTGAGGTAATATATCAGATAAGAGCCATTGGTTAGTTCCCAATGCTAATAGAGAAGACCGTAATGGGTGTTCTAATTTGTTTAAATCACTTGTTGTTGCGCTCAGTTTGTTTATGAGTACTTCGGCATCTATACCATTTAAGACTCCCAATCCTGTCCCTATGATACCGGTCACATCTCTCCTTGTTCGTCTTGGAGAGGTGAGGGTTCGCCCATGTAACCATGCCAACCATCCTGCATAGGACGTACCTAGGAATGGTGAACAGGTCGGTTTGATTGCAGACATATTAATTTGCATCAGGAGTTCTACTCGTTTAAGAGACCATGATGGATTAAATAACACTTGTTGTTGACCTGTATTTTTGATCACATATGGCCCAACTTCAGAAATCTGTGGGGATAGAATTTTCTCATCCTTTACAGTCAGGGCGGATGTTGTGCTAGGCTCAATAATGTCTATTTTAAATTTAAAGGATAATCCCACACGATGGTGAGCCCAGAGGCAGACTACAAAAACAGGTTGTACTAAGGTAAAATTGTACCAACAGTCCAGTCTTTCAAAGGCACAAAGTTTCGTATCTTTGGCTATTGGCTTTGATGTAATGTTGTACACAGAAATCTGAGATGCCTTCTCATGGGTAGACCCATTGATCATCCGGCATCCTATTTTAATTTCTTCCCCTGTTGTTCCTCGAAGTTGGGGAACTTTATCATCAGCTTCATCTTTATCCCAGCTCCATTCATTTTCTAAGTATGTTTCAGTTCCGTGCATGACCACGGTGGAAAGATTTAAATCTCCCTTACTAGAGTGTATTCCCATACTTCCAGTGTACTTAACACGAGCTTGGGACCATGGCCATTCTCGGGTTCCTTGACCACAGGCTAAGAAAAGCAGCATTGTTAGGGTTTGGAATAGTAACATAAACACAGCATTTCCGTCTGCCATCCTGTGGGGTGCTGTAAGAGAAAATAAAGATTTGTTTCGGTGGGGACAGTCCGAACAGGTTACCCCATTAAGAATAAGGAAAAATCCATCGTGAACTAATTCTGTGTTTTGCACCACTGCTGTCAGTAGCTTCCCAGGCAAGTGGGCCACGAGGTTTAGTTAAAGTCATAGGCACAGTACCAATGGATGGTAAATTGACCATCACAGGCTGTCCTGGCTGTAATGTCATTGGATATTCTCTTTTCCTAGTAGATGGAGCGCTAAGCTCAGTTTTTACAAAGAATGCTCGGCTTACAGGGCTTCCAGTAGGCCCATATCGATTATTTAATTGATGGAGTACTTTGGGAAGTCTCGTATCCCATTGAGCTTCCTGTGGTTTGAGATTCCTCTTCAACAAGCCATTAGCTCTTTCTACCATCCCATTTGATTGGGGGTAGTATGGGGTGTGGAATACCCATCTAATTCCCTCTTGTTTTGCCCAATCTTGCACTTCCTTACACGAAAAGTGTGAGCCATTATCACTCTGGATAACATCAGGAGTAGGTAGATTTGAGAACCAAACTGATAGCCCTCGCACTGTATTCCGCCCATCGGCTTTCCGACATTTAGTCGCCATAAGCAAGCCGGAGACTACTTCCACTCCTGTAAGGATGTATCGATATCCTGCAGAGGATTTGAATGGTCCGATATAATCAATTTGCCATGTAGACCATAAAGTTTTCCCTTCATTGATATGTAAAGGTGGTGCTTTAGCAGGATGATCTGCTTGTAGTTTCAGTCTACACTGAGGACATTCTGTAAGAATAGTTTCACAAGTTTTCCTATTTATAGGCCAGCCTTTACTCTGTGCAGCAAAGTAAAGTGCTTCTTTACCTGTGTGGCCTAGACTTTGATGTAACCATTCTCCCAGTCGATACCACTCAGGATTTAAGGTGATTTTCCTAATTTTAGTTAGCTCATCTACCTTTTGATTCCACTGTGTGGCTGGTTGGTTGTCTTTAGCATGAGCTTTTACCCATCCCATCTTGAAAGGTGTTTTCCTGGCTATATCTAGTAATAATTGCCAATCTTTGTTTCTCCAAACTGGGGATCTATTTACTTCCCAATTCAAGGTTTCCCATTGACAGAGCCACTGTGTGGCACCGGCCCACACAGCGTAAGAGTCTACATATATGATTTTTGCTCCATTCTGTGCTGCCAAAACAACTGCTCTTATTTCTCCTACTTGTGCACTGCCTTCACCTTCTTCTACTACTTGTTTGCCGGTGGTGATATCTAATGCAACAGCCTTATATTGCCATTTACCATTTACCCTTTTTGCTGAAGCATCTGTAAACCAAATGTTTTCTGTTGGTGTACCCTCAGTGAGGGGTGGTGCATCCAGAATGGGTGAAGGTTTAAAGGGTTGTTGTAACGCTAAAGGGTCTGTGTTTATGGGCACCTGCAATTTGGAAACCTTAGTGTGTCCTTCAGTTAGTTGCATATTTTCTGCAACTCCTGTTAGGTAGGCATACCATTTTCGGACAGTGGGTTTTTGTGCAACTCCTTCTGGGGGAGCAGTCCCCTTTAGGATTGCTTCTAGTAAATTAAATGGTCCTCTAGTTTGCACAGGTTGTCCCTGATGTATTTTCTCAACTTGTTTAACTGCTCGGACTAAAGATAAAAGTCCCTTCTCCCATTCAGAGTATCGTTGCTCTGTTTCTTTAAATGCAGTTGAGCTAAATAATAAAGGTCTTTTTGGCCCATCGGGGCCAGTTTGGAACAGGTTACAGTAAGTAGCATGTTCGGCAAAACCCCATTCGGCTATAATAGGGTTGTGGGAGTGTACTGGTCCCAGTGACTGATATGTTTTTAACTCTTCAGTTAGAGTTTTGACTGCCTCTTTATGTTCTAATTTCCACTCCCAGGGTTTGCCTTTCCGTAAGAGTGAGTATAAGGGACGGGAAATGATAGAAAATCCAGGCACATGCTTCCTCCAATATCCTAAAGTTCCCATTAATTGTTGTAACTCCTTCCTCGATTGGGGTATTTGCAGCTCTTCAATTTTTCTTAAGGTATCTGGAGGAATCACTGCACTGCCTGCTATCCACCAAGTACCTAAAAATTTTACTTCTTTACTTGGTCCCTGACATTTTCCAGGTGGAATCTCAATTTCTGCTTTATTTAGTGCTTGCCATACTGCTGCTGCTGCTTCCCCAACCTTTTCAGGGGAAGTTCCTCCAATCAGAATATCATCTATATATTGGTACAGTTTCACTTCTTGGGGGAGTGAGACTGTCTCTAAAAGTTCAGCAAGCGCGGCATGAGCAATTGTGGGTGAATGTTTATACCCCTGTGGGAGTCTGTTAAAGGTGTATTGTATTCCCTCCCAAGTAAAAGCAAACTTCTCTTTATCTTCCTCCTTTAAGGGAACCATAAAGAACATATCCTTTACATCTAGCGCTGCCATCCATGGGTGTGCAGCTGCTTGCAAAGTAGCTGTTAAGTTGGCAATGTTTGGCACAGCAGCTGTGAGCGGGGCTGTATTGGCGTTCAGGCGCCGATAATCGACTGTTAAACGCCACCTCCCGTCTGGTTTCCGGACGGGCCAGACAGGTGAGTTATATGGGGAGTGTGTTCTGGAGATAATTTGTCGCTTCTCCAAATCAGCTATGACTTCAGAAATTCCATTTCGTGCCACAGCAGAAAGGGGATATTGCGGTACGTTAGTGATCTTTGACTCGGGGAGCGCAGGGGCTGCGCGCAGTGCCCGCACTGCAGCCTCGCGGTTTCTGCTGGGGTTGGGATCGATGTTCGAGCCGAAGGACCACACGCTGCTGTTCGGCAGGCGCTAGGTTCGTCCGTTTAAAACATCGAAACCTAAGATATTTTCATGGTGATCTTTAATTGCAAAGCGAGTACGCGACATGCGCTTCTCGCCCGGGAGCCATAAATTGACCTTGGCAGTTTGGCACTGAACACTCACTCCGTTCACGCCGGTAATTTTAACTCTTTGCCGTCTGGGTCGTACACCCAGCTTCTCAGCATCTTGTTGTGTTAATAGTGAAATTTGTGCTCCCGTATCTATTAAAAACTTTACCAATTGTCTTTGAGGACCGACTGGAATTAAAATGTATGGGCCGTTATCACTTATCCACTGATAAGCCTCCACTTTCCGGACAGGCAGGCCCAATTGCCTTCCGGACACTACTCGTTTTTTGACTTCATGCCCTGCAGTTCCTCCCTAAGGGGGAGGAAGGGGTTATCTCCCCTTCTGGGGTGTGGCGCAGGAGGAGTTGAAATACGCTCCTTCCTTTCACCGTTATCTCGTTTCTGGAATGCTTCAATTAGACTTAAAATAATGCCAGTAGGTTGACCTTGAATCGCAGCTCTGGGAATGCCTAAAGCTAATGCATTCCTCCACAATTCATTCCTTTGTTCTCGAGATTCTGTTTGGGGGGTTTTAAATTTGTTTCCCTTCGATCTCGTTTCTGTTCCTCGTTTTATGGGTCTTACTTTGTGATCTCCTCCCGGGGACTTCAGGTTTTGTTTTTCAGCTGGTGCATCGTCCCAGCCCATCTCACGGCTGTAGTTAACAATGCCGTGCATCAAATCTGCCCATGTAGGGAGCTGCTTGTGAGCATTTTGAGTGTTATCACCTAGTTCCTCATTGTGTTCTGTGTCTTTCTTGATCTCATCTCGTTTTGCAACTAAATGAGGTTTAAGAATTGCCGGGGCTCCTCTAATCAGTGGTTTTAACATTGCAAAATCTACTGTAGCAGACAGTGGGACATCATGGGACCCTCGTTTGTGCATGGCTTGTATACAGGCGGCTTTTGTGACGGCTGTAGAGAGCTCACTTAAAGATTTAATGGGAATTATGGAGGGTTCACCTCGCTCCATGGTGTCTATTCCTCCAGCCCAATAAGCTACTCGGCTGGTGATAGAATGAGGTGTATTTGTCGGGTCGGGTCCTAAATTTAAGAAAACTACCGGACCCCAATAGCCGCTTGCTTCATCCTCACTCAACATTATTCGGTCACCGCCACTAAGGCATACTCGCCACAAGTATTCTGTTTCAGTTTCACCTGGTTTTCTGCTGTATCTCTCTTGCAAATTTGTCAGTTGCAACGGATCCCAGGGGATGGTTCGCATAGTATGTCGCGGATGACCACCCCGAGGACCCACAGTTCTTTCTGTTTTAACAATGGGTCTGGCTTCATACTCAGGAGGATTTGCGGGGAACAAAGGGTCGTCATCTTCTGGCTCACTATCATCCGGATCACCCCAGATGTCTCCATCCCAGTCTTCAGGGGATACTATTAGTTTCCTAATTTGTACGATGTCAGGGGGGCGGGGAGCCTGTATAAGCATCATCTCGACCTTTTCTCCCAACTTTTGTCTTTTTTCCTTTTCCTCCTGTAACTGTTTCTGCAGTTGTTCAATTTTTAAAGATAGTAACAACTCAGTTGCCTTTCTGCCTTCTATTTCTTTCTCTAGGTCCTGCTCCTTTTTATTTCTGTTGTCTCTTTCCTGATGTGCAGCTTCTAAACAGGCACCTAGCATCTTGCAGATAATTCCTTTCCCTTTTCCATCTTTTGTGTGGCCTCTAGTTACTTTTAGGTGTTCTTCAATGGCTTCCCAATTATGCCAATTGTCACGAGTCCATTCTGCTGAGAATTTGGGACTCGGATTCACTCCATGCCTCCGTAAATAATCAGTGATACTACTTGCCATCCTGCCGACTACGCCAATTTGTCGCGGATGGAGTGAGCGTGCACTTCACTCGTTAGAGAGAAGTAAAAATATAGTTTATTGATACAGAATAGGGAGTTAACAAAGTTCAATGCGACAGTGTTTTAACAAGATTCGATGGCGAGGTGCACTCGATTATTTACTGCATAGAGGACAGGGTCAGACAAAACTGTCAGGGAGACCCTCCCGTTGAGTCATGAGGTTTGGAAAAGGATCCCCTTGCTTTCTAAACTCCTTCTCAGAGAGGAGTCTAGGTGCGGCTAGATCCAGTCCTAGTCCCAGACTTGGTCAACGGTTTATATCTAAAGGATTATATATATATATGCGCAATCAATCCTTTATATCACTTAGCTAAGATTTCAAAGTTTAGCATGCTATTAGTCACTTACCGAGGATCTGTTGCGGCAAGGAATCTCTCAACCTCGAGGAGTAACCTTGAGAGGCGTCCCTGCTCAAGGGGAGATCCTGGCGTGCAGCCCGCTGCCGTGCAGGAGAGCTCAAAGGGCTCTTGGGCTGCTCACTATTTATGGGGGATAAGATGATTGACTCATAGTCATATTTGCATGCCGACCACAGGTTTTAGTTTCTTCGGTGGGTGCATTGCACAATAGCCCTAGGCACAACACAATAGCCCAACACAGGCTATTGTTGGGCTAATAGCCCAACCCTTAGGTTATTGTGTTGTTATCTGTCTCCTGAATCCACTTTGAGCCGATGGTGACCAGATGCATCCATTTACAATCACCACTGGTGGTTATCACCTAACCAGGGTTGCAGGAGATAAAGGTCGAGGGTGGGGGAAGCACACCGTCACAGCTTTGCAACTCAGTCTGCACCATCAGGATGCTGCAAGGATTTGCTGCACTGCTTTGCCAAAGGCACCTTGTGACTCAATCAAGGCAGTAACTGCAGGTTTTATGTACATGACTTAGCCAGAGAGACTTCAACGAGCCTGTTATTCTACCTCTTGGGCAGGTTTTGTAGCCAGCGCTGGTCCCCAAGCTGCTGGGACTGCATTCATACCCTGTTACCAGGGCAAGATAAGGATGTCTACACAAGATGCAGTGGCAGCAGCTGAACATAAGGCTGGCCTATTGTCAGCCCATTGTAGGTGAAGGGCATCTTTACATACAGAAGCTCCACCAGCTTATCTTAGAGTCAGTGCAATTAAACCAGTGCAAGCCAGTTTAATTAAACCAGATGCTCTCATGTGGGCTCAATAGAGAGTATCCTGGTTAGCTAGCATCTGAACATTTGCCAGTGCAAGCTAATCCACTTTGAGAGGTTTAAACCCACATGTGGTCCTTTTCAAATTTGCACTAGCTTAGCTAACCTAATACTAAAATGATAACTTCAGTCAAACTAGAAAAAGTTTCACCAGGCTAATTATTTAGGCATTTTTAGAAATATTAATCTCTTTTACTAATCAGCTTGGTTTGCTGATTGTGGTGATGAGACTAGCCTGCCCTATCTTTGATTATAAAATGCTATTTTGGCAATCCGTGTACTGAGGACAATGTTGTTCTAGTAAGGCTGTAGTGGATGCCTGCTTAATACATTACAAGGAGTACTAAGGAGCAAGTTCCTTAATCAAGGACTTTTTTATTTGAACAACTTCAAGATTTGACCTAAGACAATTAAAACCATTGTACCTGTGTGTTTTCAACTTCTGATCCTATCTAGTTCTGCTGCCCCACTGGTCTTCGCTGTGATCTGACCTGTGTGCAGCTGGCGTGGGGACAGAAGTCATCCTGCACTGCCAACTGCAGAAAAATGGGAGCTTGGGCACTGCTGCAGTGCTGACTTGCCATGTGTCACCTGGATTTCACAACTGTGCGGGAAAACCCCACCAGATCACTTAATCTATTACACCGAAAGCACACCATTGTCCCCTATGACTTCTAGATGTTGTGTTTTTACATGCTGTTCTACAACTCTCACAATAATGAATGAATGAAGATACCAAGTCAGATCAAAACTAGCACTGTACAACATGAGAAATAAAACCCAGATAGTTTAGAATTTCTCATTAGCATGTTTTTAAGTCCTTCAGGGAATTTTCAATGTAATGCAGTGCTCAGATAGGTGGCCTCTTCCACTCATTTTGGTAGCCACAGTCAATAACTACCATGCAATCTACATATCTGTTTGGGTTCTGGCAAAATACAAGAAAAAAGAAAGGTAATGCAGTAAGAGCTATTTTTACTAACATGGCTACTTATTGTCAAAGATTATATTATCCCTTAGAAATGATGTCATTTTCTTTCCACAACTACAGAGAGTCTTTCAAAATATTTTCAGTTCATTCTCAATGAAGGAAAGAGGAGGGTCTTTGACTACCAATTAGCATTTTAAGATGGTAAATCAAAAGCTATTCTAACTAGAAATCATCAAGTAATGCACGTATGTTCTAAAACAGCCACTAAAACACACTTCAAACAGCAAGAAAGACTTCAGCTCCTCAAAAAGAAAAGCCAAAAAACATTGGGAAAGGATTTGCAGAGAGTGACATACTGAATACCTTTATGCAGACATAGACAGGGATATATTTCTTTCCAAAAGCTTTCTGTATTTCCGTTCTGCTCATTTTCTCACCTACCCTCAACAAGCTTGCAAAGTGGCATGCAATTGTTTTAGCAAACTCTATTGCTTCCACTGCTACCAAGCTGCCTTTGTTCCTAGGTGAACTGCCTGTACTACTTCTAATTAAATAAAGTGTTAATTATCATTATTAAAGGCATCCCTGTTGCTTTTACAGGAGAAAGACATCTGCTGGTAAGGACCAGCAGATTTCCACAGTTCATTGGTCAATGTTGGCTGACGAGAAGTGTCTGTTTTGAGGTCCGCCTGATTTTCACTAGTCCTTGCTATATCAGAATTTGAGATGTTCAGCCCCCACACACCATCTTCATAAATGAGAATCTGATGTTGAGACTGCTTAGAGACACAAGTACTACAGCTTCATTTAAGTAGAATTAATTTTTACCATGTAAGCTGTCTGATTGATTATGTCCCATTACCTGCAGAAGGAAAAAAAATTAAGAAAACAGCATTTTCACCTTTGTCCAGCACCAGAAGAATCCTTATGCCAGGATACATAAAGTTAACTTCCAGACAGAATAAGGATTCATAGCAAATAGTCAATTTCCCAGAAGTTAACATCAAAACATGTTACATTGATTGCGCATTCAGGAATAAACAGCAACCACCTAGTATATTTTGCCTTAGCCCCTCTCAAAACACAGGAAGACTCAGTAATAATTATGAAATAGCAGATAATAAAGGGCCGCTACCTGGAATGCACTGAGCTCTGCTGACTCCTTTCAGGGGGGTTAATATTTTGCCCCATGTCTCAATGAGGTACCATTTCACATACATAAGTCTGTGTACACTGCAATCCAAAAATAACATTGTACCTCACGTAGATGTGTAATCATAGAGAACAGAACTGCAGCAGTCAAATCAAAGATGGCAAACAGCATTCAACAAGCAGCCATGGCTCCCAGGGGGCTGAAAATGCAACTCCTGCTAAGACTCCCTGCCTGCAGGTGTTTATCAAGGCTGAGCTCACAAAAAAGCAGGAGTAGCAGTATGAGTGGCTGCAATGTCTGGCCATCCAAAACTAGCTAGCTAGCTGGCTCAGTGTAATGGCAAAAATACTGGGCTGGGAATACTGGCTGACTGGCAACCACTCAGTCAGCTCTGCTGCTGCAAAGAGTATGGTAGTAGAAAATGCAGGACAAAGATGATCCCAAGGGCTGGAATGCATCCAAAGCCATGTAGTTTACTTGAAATAAAAATACAAGATGTCTTACACGTGAAATATTAGATTAAGAACTACTTAAAGCCTGTGGCTCTTTGACACTTGGCATTTCATTATTTTTACCTTTCTGTCTGTGCAGTCCTGGCCATCCCTGCATCAGGCTATCATCCTTCAACTTCCTCTCCTCAAAATATTTCAAAAGTCCCATCCATTAAAGCTGACGGGAAAGTTCAGTTTTGGTTTTATCATCCACTTCTTAAGCACTGCCAAACAAGTCAAAATTGTACCACAAGCTATACTAATATGAAGTGCCTTAGTTATTTGGGCTGGGCAAGTGTATATAGATAAGTCATGTTCACATGGTGTTCACAAAAGCTGGATGAAAAGGGGGAGGTCAGAGGCCAATCCTTCACCTCCCCATGCAAGCACAGGCTTAGACACCAAATGGTCACTGCCCATTATGGGTCAGTTGCCAGATGAAAAACTAGGGAGGTGATGGCCTGAAGAAAGGCTCTACATTTTGTCTTGTAAAAACCAAAACCCTGGGGGGGGGAGCTGTTTGAGTCAGCGAGCTTTCAATATATGCAAAATCCAGGCAAAATGTTTTGATTTTCAGGTGCTTTAGAGAACAGCAATGGAAATCAAGACCCTACCCACCGGAGCAGGGACTAGAGGCCAGGTCCCACCTGGCAGGTGAGACCCCAGAGAGCTGAGTTCAGAGTCAGCCTCTCTCCTTCACTCTCAACAAAACCTTAATCATTTTAGTATTAAATGCTTAAGCAACCTCAGAGCTGCTTTAAATTGCATCACCTAATAATGACCATCTCCAAGCAATTATACTGCCAGGAATGGAGCCACACACCAACCCCTTCCCCTTAAGGGGCTGCTTGTTTCAGGGAAGGAGGACAGCAGGGCCTGACACATGGGGTTCATGGGAGCCTGGCGCTTCCCACTCCTGGAGCAGCCCCTGTTCCTCGCTGGAGACAGTGCTGTTTTCCAGGAACAAGGACAGCAGCTGAAGACTTCACTAAAAGCTTTACATGCCTCAAGCATTACAATAATTTAGCTTTCCTACGAGAGGTAGGAGGTACAATGTATCTTGCAAACACAGCAGCAAAGCAGAATAAAACACAGATTCTCAAACTTACAACTTCCATCGCCTCAATTTAATACCCATCAGTCTGAGTATAGCTTCTGCAGGGCTCCCAGCTTAAAAATCACAGAATGGTTGAGGTTGGAAGGGACCTCTGGAAGTCATCTTGCCCAACCCCTCTGCTCAAGCAGGGTCATCCAGAGCCAGTTGCCCAGGACCACATCCAGATGGCTTTTGAATATCTCCAAGGATGGAGACTCCACAACCTCTCTGGGCAACCTGTGCCAGTGCTGGGTCACCCTCACAGGAAAAAAAAAGTGTTTCCTGATGTTCAGGAGGATCCTCCTGTGTTTCAGTCTGTGCCCATTGCCTCTGGTCCTGTCACTGGGCACCACTGGAAAGAGCCTGGCTCTGTCCTCTTTGCACCCTCCCTTCAGGTATTTATATACATTAATAAGATCCCCCCTGAGCCTTCTCTTCTCCAGGCTGAATAGTCCCAGCTCTCTCAGCCTTTCCTCACAGGAGAGATGCTCCAGCCCCTTCATCATCTTTGTGGCCCTTCACTGGACTGTCTCCAGTAGCTCTATGTGTCTCTCATACTGGGGAGCCAGAACTGGACCCAGTACTCCATGTGGCCTCACCAGTGCTGAGTAGAGGGGAAGGATCGCCTCCCTCGACCTGCTGGCAATACTGTGTCTAATGCAGCCCAGGATACCATTCGCCTTCTTTACTGCAAGGGCACATTGCTGGCTCATGCTCAACTTGGTGTCCACCAGGACCCCCAGGGCCTTTTCTCCAAAGCTGCTTTCCAGCTGGGTGACCCCCAGCATATATTGGTGCATGAGGTTATTCCTCCCCAGGTGCAGGACTTGGCACTTCCCCTTGTTAAACTTCATGAGGTTCAAATAAAGCCCTTGGATATGCCTGAACCTCAGCTTCCCATGTGCTCACTTGTTACATTACCAACCAACAGAAACTCAGACGTACTAGTCTATTCATCAGGGAAAAAATCTCTATAGCTCTGCAGTCGAGGATATAATTACAGCAAGGAACCACATACCTCATGTGGCTCAACAGCTCAACAGGCTGCTTTGGCAACTGTGCTTCCAGTGCCAGAGGAGCTTCTTCTGCATTTTCACACTGTCTCTTTCTCTCTCCACTATTTTCTGGCCCTCCTGGAGCCTCTCCAGGCTATGTTGGTACTCCTGCAGCTGCTGCGCCAGTCCCTTGTGGCTCCTCTCCAGCAGCTCCTCTTGACACCCACATTCCCTCTCCCACTGCCCCAGCCGGACCTCCCTCATCTCCTGCTCCTGCTGGTCACATTCACACAGCCACTGCTGCTGCTCTTGCTGAAACTGCTGCTTAAGTTTGTGTATGTTTGCCAGCTCCTCCCTTTTTTTTTCCAAATTCCGGTATTCTTCTTGTTCCAGGAGGAGGTTTAGCCGAGAACCATGGCCCTGACTGGTCTTCTTGTTCTCTTGCAGGAGTAACCTATGGAGCTCTCTGTGGCTGTCCTGGATAGCTAATGCTGCCCAGACACCACAACAAAATCAGACACAAATGTTTAAATATTAGCATTAATCAATTTCTGTATTTTTGTATAGAAGCATTATATAAAAATGCTTCAACTTCCCATAATATCAGCGCTTAATGCTTTTTGGGAGGTTATTCCTCATGCAAGTAGAGAAAATTCTGTGTTCATGCCTATACCAAGAGATGTTTCTAAAAGCACTCAACCATTTCAAGCACTTTTAACAGTACTTCTGGTTTACACTTAGTATTATTATATATGTTTGTTACAGCTGTGCATATGCACTTCAGTTACAGTTGGGGTCCTGTTCTGTCAGATGATGTTAAGACACATAGGAAAACTGATTTTTCATGGTTAAGGAGGGCATTAAGGCACTGGTCTAGGGAATGCTATACTCAACAAAGTATTCCTAATACAGATGTGGCTTATACAGAGAAAACTATACTGTTTCCAGTACAGCTCACTCAAGCCATAAGGCTAACCTGCAACAGCGCAGTCCTACAGGCACATGCCAACACAGCCATGTCATCAGGACCGTACTTCTACATGCACCTGGCCAAGACATCTGTGCCAGCAGAAATCTGCAGTATAGTAATGATTTTGGTTTTGATGTTTCAATAGTTTATTTTACAACTGAGAGTGCTATATTCCATCCTTCACAAGGATGTTGTGACATTGTTTGCATTAAAGATTGTGACATCCTTCGATACACAAAAATAAATAGCTGGGATTAAGAAGAAAGAAAAGCAAGAAAGCCCTAGATCTACTGAGGCACTTAGTGCACAGCCTATCTTCAAGAGCTGACATGGGAATCTACTTCAGTATTCCCAGAGAATTCCCACAGCCTTGTTACCCCATGCCATCCACCCCAGAAAGAGTTTTTAACTTTATGCAATGTGCAATTCCCACTTTTCTTGGCTCTTCCCCCCCAGTATTGGGTCAGTTCCAGTGATTTGTAAACAGGGCAAGGACAGGATCCTCTGCTTGTTTCTCTGCACCTATACTGCCAGCTTATGCAAATTTTCATGGTCTGAATGATAAGGCATGATCCCAAGTCTTACTTTACTGCCCCTCTGGTATTAAGCTATGTATTTTTCAATTTTTCCAAAATTTTGCCTGAATTACAAGCTTTTTATTTTGCTTTTGCATTGCTTCAATCCACTTAACTCCTAAGCCCAAGGTTTCCAGGATTATTATGAAGTATGCTAATGTCAAAAGAGTTTAAAAACTAAACATACTGAAATGAAACATTTTAAAATAAAACTTTAAAATTGCACCTAAGTAAGAAAAAATAAGTTAAAATGTTCAAACTTGGCATGAAATAAGCAAAAACTAAGGCCCTACAGTATATACACAACAATTAATTGAGATCGAAATATCTAAAATGGGTTGACTTGCTACCTAAGTGGCAGAGGCACTGTTTAGTAGTAGCCAGGAGAATATTCTAAATAAAATAATTACATATTTCAATATTTTGAACTATAATTTCAGAAATCTATACATTAAATGGCATCAGTTCTGTTAGAGCCATCCCTAGATTTTTGGACCGTACACACATCCTTCTTTTGGGGGAAAATGATCTCCAAGAAAGCATTATTCAATTCTTAAAAGAAATGTAGCATGGATGTAGAATAAAAATATATTCATATGATAACTTATGCAAGAGTCAGTAGAGCTAAGTATCTGCTGATGTAATGTCTAAAAGTAGGGCAAGATGAAAACAAACCTTAAGAAGTAAATTATTAAGACTAATTACAAAGTTAACAGTGGAGTAGTCACCTGTATGCTATACAAGAGACGGGTTAAGTTCTGGATTGCTTGTACAATCTAGAAAAGAAAAGAGAAGGATTTTTCAAAGTTTTGACCACTGTTAACTAATTACTACATTCTGTCTGGGGTTTAAATAAACCCACCTCTGTCCCTGTAGATCCTGGGAAACTCATACTTCCTCCCTAAAATAAAGAAATGTTGCTTTAAAAAGTAGTTTTTTACTTTAGAATTGGAATTGTATCATCTAGATAATATTTTTTTAAACTAGTAGAGACATTCATATTGCTAATATATGCAGTGCTGAGTCAAATCTTTTTGTGGGTATGTGAAAAAAGACAGAAGCAATAATCTACAATGTAATAATTCATCAACACTGGAGTTTCCATGGAAATCACTAGAGATTCTAAGTACAACTGTAAAACCAAAAATATTTCATCCACAATTTTAATCCTCTTGTGACTAATGCTGCACAGAAAAGACATTTCCATTCATTTTTTGTTTACTTGGGAGTTTTGAAATACAGTAACCAGACTTCTGTATATACAGCAGAGTGGGTTTTGATTAAGTATAGTAGGATGAAACAGCTCAAGACTATTCCAAAATTGAGGTATTAATATAGCAAGAAGCTAACAGAAGTCACATTAGTGGGTTATGGCGAATGTCTTAGATGTGCTGTGAGGCACTAAGGAAAGGCTGAGTGCCTGCTGTACTCAGAAAAATGTACCAGCGTGGTTACTACTGTCCGCTGCGGTGAGGCTCAGCCATTTTACACTTTCCACCCTATTCCCTTCTCCTAAGAAGCTTTTTAAATTTATGGGATGAAGCCAACCATAATCCTTTCAGTGTGAAGAACAACTCCTCCAAGAAAGATAAGGTGAAACGGTGGAGAAATAAAACACAATCCTTTTTGAGGCTATGCTGAAAAGACTTCCTGTATGATTTCTCTTATTTTTTTTTTCAGAGGAGCAGAGGAGGGTTTGGGGAATGTTTGCTCTCTCTCTGATTCTCCTAAGTTCTCTACTGAGTCTCATTTTCCACCACAGAGAGCAAAGAAGCTGCTCCATTTAGCTGCGATAACTGAAAATGAAGATGAAAAAGGCCAGGCCCCAAAGCACAGCTCAATGCAGACAAGTTAGGGGGAAAGGGAGCACCAGCTGTGGCATTTCCTCCACCCCTCTCTCTCTCTCATTATCACCCTTCAGTATTTCCCTCCATTCCCTCTCTACATCTTCACCTCCTCCTCCACTTCCCACTGCACCCATGAGACAAATAACTGCTTGGCTCTTCTGTGAGAAGCAGAGGACTTTGCACGGATGCCTCTGTGCAGCACGAGGACTGACAAAAGGAGCTCCGCTTTCCTCCTGCTGGGCAGCCAAGATGAGACGTGGGCATGGAGGAAGAGCAGGGCCAAGAAAGGAGGGAGGGAGAGAGGAGAAGGAGATGCTGGCAGGGTGAGGAAGAGTGAGTACAAAGGAGACCCCACATGTTAAACAAAAGAGTGGGATCAACTGTTCCCCTTCTTTCAGTTTTTGAAACCCTATTTAATTTAATAAAGGAGCTGTACAGGGGGATTAAAGGCTTAGCTGGCTTTGGCATGGCCAAGAGGTAGCAAGTGGCCAGCCCAAGCCAACTGTGGTCTCCTCACTGCAGCACCACTTGAGCGCAGGGGGATGAGCCCAAAGCAGGTTTAGTCAAGCTAGCTGGGGCAACAACAGCATTGCAGCTGCACTGCTACCGCTTCAGCACAAGCCCTGTAAGTTAAGCTAGGTCTGAAGCAACATATTCAGCTGTTTAAACTGTGCTGTAGGCCACCACCACCTCCCTGCCACTCTTCCCTAGCACCCTATTTCAGAGCAATGAGCAGCAGCGGAGACATGGACGTTCAGATCCCAGGGCAGGCTGTGTGCACAGTGCCTCAGGCAACCATGCAGAGACACAATTACAAGGCAGGAGCAGGGGGGACAAGATGGGGACCACCTCCCACTGCTGTCTGCTTGGGATCCCACATGTTGCACGGGCAACGCTCTTCCTTCTGCTGCTTGGTCAGCATCTAACCCCAGAGTTGAAGGCTTTCACTCTGGCTTTGTGGCTCTTGGTTTCCCAGTTTAACTGGTCTTAGCCCGGTGCTGTCATCTCACAACCCCAGGGCAGCACACCCAGCATAAGGCAGGCAGAACATCCTCCGCCCTCGAAAGCCCTTGTCTTGCCTGTTTTGTTTGCTCGTTCTGCCACCTCCTGGTAAGTCTCATTCTGACACGGTAAGACGTGACATGAGTGTTGCCCAAATAATAGGCTATACCATAATAGTAAGTTAGAGTGGAAGAGCTTGCTGGAGATCCTCTAGTCCAACTGCGACTCAAAGCAGGGTTAGCTTCAAAGTTAGATGAGGTTTCTCAGGGCCTTCTCCAGTCAAATCCTGGAAACCTCCAAGGATGGACACCCCACAACCTCTCTGGACAACCTGTTCCCACTTGATCACCCTCGTGGTAAATTTTTTCCTTATATACAGTCAGAATTTCCCTTGCTGCAACTTGTAATCTTTGATGCTCACCCTTTTGCTGTGCATCTCTGAGAAAAGCCTGGCTCTGTCTTCTCTATAGCTCCAAAGGCAATATTTTCATGTGGAGCTACTGGAACTTTTAATGGGCTAAATCTGAGCCCCTCTATCCTCTATTAGGTTATTTTATTTAGTCTCACCTAGCTTCTGTATTCCCTCACTTGGACTTTTGTTTTCACCCCTTTTTTTTTTTCCCCAAACACACTCTTCTTCCTACTCCCTTCTAACACAGCAGTCTGGTAGGTAAGATGACCAACAGCTGAATATGAGGCAAGGTTATAGGGAGATAAGTGTATAAGTAAGAGTCTTCCAGAAACAGCTAGAACAAAAACCCAAGGTTTCAGGCACACAAGTCCTCTTTCAGATCTGATGCAAAGACAGTACACTAAGTATCTCCTTTTCTAGCAAACTTTGCTTTCCATGTCAAGTCATGTATCTTCTATTCTTGTCTCTCCCTTTTATTCCTTCTGTAGCCCTGCTTCTCCATCTAAGGACTCCACAATTACAGTTCAGTTTATTTTCACAACATAATTCATACTGATGTTGCTCTAAGACTCTTTGCTGCTATCTGAAATTTGCCATTCATAATTCTGCCCAGAACTGATTTTGATTCTGCTTTTTCCCCAATTTGCTTATGAGTTACAGGACTCTGAAAAATAGGCAGTTTCTCTTCTATTCTCTAATTGCTCCATTTTGTTTTAATTGAAAATTCTGAAGCAAGCTGGTACAAGACAATCCATACTATTTTATGTGCTTGTTCTCACGACTAAGGTCTTCCAGTGCATAAGTCTTCCTTGCATTAGCTGAGGTCTCTGTCATTGCAGGAGACTTTCATCATCCTGTGAACAGGAGGAGGGAGTAGAGGGAATGCTATTGTCAGCTCCATGGGTGTATTGAATGATGACAGCAGAGAACTGGGCTCTTAAGTGTCCCATACAAGTGGTACAAAATCATTGTGGCTACTACTACAACCCACTGATCCATAAGCCTGGCAGGAAAATTGTTCTACATTTGGATTGTTTACGATTGCTTTTTAAAATCATCATTAATTGCAGTGACCTATATTAAATTGAATTATCTGGACTTGGATGAAATGAGCCTATCCCATGCTTTGGGTTTGGGAACAGTCTTTAGATACCCCATAAAAATTTGGACAGCAGTTACATTCCCAGTGCCCAGAGTGATAAGTGCAACACAGGAAGAAAAATTGGTTACAATACCTTATCCTCAAGATTAGCACCTGCCATTTGCTTTTCAACAGGACTAGCACTGAGATCAACTTCAGACAATTCTTCAACTTCTTTAATTTCTGTATCTAACAAATAAAGCCTCAATAAAATGCAAGAGAAAGGTATCAAAGCATATTCTGACTAAAGAAACAAAGGGCACACTTTTTTACAGCTACTCACAGGATGCTGAAAATAGAGATTCACATAATTTGGAGCTACATAATAGATTCTAGGCTGGGGAAAAACAAACTTGGAAGCCAGGATGGCACAGGTGGGACAATCTGGTTTTCCTACCTTAAAAATTAGTAGTGTTTCACTTATAAAAGTTCGGATATAAATATAGTCATATCACTAAAAATGCTCTGCAGCAATGGTTTTTACAGGACTTTATTTGCATTTTTGTTGCAAGAAACCCATGTTATACCTTTTATAGCTGAAATTATTGGAATGTCAACCCTGCTAACCAGTTGGTTTTCAGGCCTTCTGGCAAAAATTGGCTGACTCGGGAAATGGCCTATACTGTGATATCGATTTGCTCTGGGGCTGAGCAACGACTAGAAATCATATGAGTATTATTGTCCTGGTTTCAGCTGGGATAGAGTTAATTTTCTTCCTAGTAGCTGGTATAGTGCTGTGTTTTGGATTTAGGATGAGAATAATGTTGATAACACACTGATGTTTTAGTTGTTGCTAAGTAGTGCTTATACTAAATCAAGGACTTTTCAGCTTCCCCTGCTCTGCCAGGTGCACAAGAAGCTGGGAGGGAGCATAGCCAGGACAGTTGACCCACACTGCCCAAAGGGCTATTCCAGACCATATGGCCTCATGCTCAGTATAGAAACTGGGGTGGGGGAGTTGGCCGGGGGGCAGCGATTGCTGCTTGGGGACTGGCTAGGCATCGGTCGGCGAGTGGTGAGCAGTTGCATGGCTTGGTTGTTTTTTTTTTTCCCCCGGGTTTTGTTCCTCTCTCCCTCTCTAGTTATTTTCCTTTTCATTACAATTTTTTTTTAATTTCAATTATTAAACTGTTCTTATCTCAACCCATGAGTTTTCTTACTTGTGCTTTTCAGATTCTCTCCCTCATCCCCCTTGGAGGGGGTAGGGTGATTGAGCGACTGCGTGGTGCTTAGTTGCCAACTGGGGCTAAACCACGACAATTATGTATGAAGATATGCAGAACTGACTCAATAATGGTGATTGTAGACATGTGCTATGGAAAAGCTGCAGTGGATGCAAACCATCCATTTACTTCAATGAAGTTATATGACAATTTACACTGTCTGAGCATTTGCCCAAAGATAACTTTTATTTCATTATTTTGTATTGATTCTGCCATAGACTGAGAAAGCTTTCCAAAAAATAATTCTGTATCAACTTATTCAGCACTCTGAATATGTAAAAGCATAAAATTTTACTCACCACCAGGAAAAGATTCCAAGATTTCATTGGCACTAAATCTGTGCTTCACACTTAATTCCTCAGTACTTTCCTCTGATGATCTGTTTCACTCACTTATGATGACGTTACAGCAACATGGAGACTTTCAACCAGAGAGGAAAACAAGAAGAATTACAGAGGCCCTTTAAATAGCTCCTTTATGCATAAATCAATGACATAGAATCATAGAATAATTTAGGTTGGAAGGGACTTTTGGAGGTCATCTAGTCCAACCCCCTACTCAAAGCTGGTCCAACTAAATTGGGTTGCTCAGAGCTTTGTACAGATAAGCTTTTAATATCTCCAGGGATGGAGACTTCACAACCTCTCTAGGCAACCTGTTCCAGTTTTTTACCACCCCCACAGTGTATAATTTTTCCTTTTATTTAATTGGAATTGCTCGTGTTCCAACTTGTGCCTGTTGCCTCTCATCCTATCACCATGTGCCTCCATGAAAAGTCTTGCTTCTCTCTATCTTCCTATTAGGCAGCTGAGGACAGCAATAAGATCCCACCAAGCCTTCTTCTTTCAGGGTTGAACAGACTCAGCTCTCTCAGCCCATCCGCAAAGATCATGTGCTCCAGCCCCCTAATCATCTTGGTGCCCTTCGCTGGATTCACTCCAGTTTGTCAATGTCTCTCTTGTCCTGGGGAGCCCAGCACTGGACATGGCACTCCAGGTATGTCTCACCAGGAGTAAGTAGAGGAAGGCTCACCTCCCTCAACCTGTTGGCAACACTCCTCCTAACACAGCAGCCCTGAAGGTGGTTGGCCCTCTTTGCTGCAAGGGCACGTTACTGGCTCATGGTCAACCTGCTGTCAACTAGGACTCCCAGGTCCACTTCTGCAAAGCTATTTTCTATCCAGTCAGTGTCCAGCCTGTACCAAGACATGGGATTACTCCATCCCAAATGCAGGACTTTGCACTTTGTCAAAATTCTAGAGGTTTCTCTTAGCCAGTAGAGTCTGAGTTTTCCCAGTCTGTAGAGGTCTCTCCAGCATATTGATCACTCCCCCTCATTTGGTGTCAGCCATGAATTTGCTAAGAGTGTACTCAATCCCTTGGTTGACTTTATTAATAAATATGTTGAACAGTATTGGTCTCAGGATCCATCCCTAAGGGAATCCTCTAATAACACATTGCCAGCTGGACATTGTACTGCTGATCACAATCCTTTGAGCCCAGCAGTCCAGACAATTTTCCACCCAGTTATGCAGTCTGCATTTCATCAGTTCAGCTATAAGGATACTATAGCCAGTACAGACAGTGTTGAAGGCCTTGCAGATGTCAAGGTAAACAACATGCACTGCTCTTCTCTCATTATAAAAGCCATCGGGATGGTCAGACACAATTTGCCCTTGATGAATCCATGCTGGCTGTTCCCAGTCACCTTCTTGTCCTTCAAGGATTTGCTCTATCACCATCCCAGAGACAGAGGTGAGGCTGACTGCTTTGTAGTTCCCTATATCTTCCTTCTTGAAGAGGGGCGTGACACTTGCCTTCTTCAAGTCATCAAAAACCTCTCCTGATCACTCTGACTTTTCAAAGATGATAGAAGAAAGCAGCCTCACAATGACATTGGCCAGCTCCCTGAGCGCCCTCAGATTTATCCCATCTCATCCCACGGATTTATGTATATCCAATTTGCTTAAGCACTCCCTAATTCTATCCTTCTCTACTGTGAACAATACTTTATTCATATAGAGTCTGCTATTAGCTCAGGGACTTAGTATTTCCGTTCTGGAAAATGATCCCCACAAATTGCTTACAGTGTAAGCAATTGTAAATTCCTTACAGTGTGCTGAAGAAGCCTGAAATCCAAGACATCATCAACATTAGCATGAGAGAAAGTGAAAATTAAAAGTGGGCAGAATAAGGTGTGTAAGTATAGGCTGCCATTTTAGGTAAAATGAGAGCTACTGTTGCATCACTGGCTTATATTCTCTACCCAAAGATAAATTTTATCAATAAAAGTGCTCTCTGACTTCATAATGATGAAGGAGGACAACCTTTGCTGCTTTATAGGTTGAAATGTGACTATTAGCCCACAGCTCTCCCTCTAGGTGATGCTAAATAAAATCTTGCAATCCTTCTCAAAGAGCATACAGCCCATGCTGGATATGGCTCAGTTTACCAGGACTCTTTTCAGCTGAGTTTAACAGGACTTTAGTTAAACTTCCAACTAGGCAAGACATCCACAAATACCATTCCCTTCCTTCCTTTGGAGGACAGCACTGTAGGCAGCTAAAGGCTATCAGCTCCCTGTTAGCTAGTATGCAGAAAAACGTGTCTCCTACAGCAATTATGGCAGGTGTTTCTTGGCAGATCTGCCAAGATCATCTGCAGTTTGGTCTGTATATGACCCTACATGATTCTGATCTGTCATCAAATCAACCAAGGTAGGTGAGGGTCAGGGACCAGATGCAATATCATACTGTATTCTGTGACTTACTTCACAAGGCTGTACTGCGAGGAGAACAGCTAAGGAAACAATCCTCAGATGCAACGTTAGGTGTTAGGCCATGTCCCTGCCTCATATTATACACTAAACATATCCCTTATCTTACAATCTGGCAGGTACCATCTCGTGCATCTGACAAGTATAAACTTGAAAGACTTCTCTTCAATGCCCTTTGCCAAGTTTTGACACTGCCAGTTCTTGAGACTTGACAGAATTGCAACACAAGGCAACACGGATGTACTTTGTTACCTTGAAACATCTGCCCATGTGAAGAGTCACCATTCCACTCTTCCCATGCAAACTCACCTTCTATGAGTGCTGCTGCCAGCAATGAAGCAGCCTGTGGAGTTTCTCCAGAATCGGGTTTGATAAGGAGGGGAGGTTCTACATTAACATCTTCAAACCCACTCATATCTCCTGGTTCTGCAACTTGTCTTCCAAATAACTGAAGATCTGCTGGTCCTGGTTGCTCAGTGATTCTGTCAACCAAAATTAAACACTGTATTTATATTTTTTATCCTGAAGGCAAAGCACATTGCCCAGTCACACTTCTAATCCTTATGCCACACAGACATTGCTAACTCAAGCTAGGCAACGGAGTTGCACAATGCCTTTTTAAAGTGGCCAGGAACCAAATTCATCCCATAGTCTGTCCTGATGAAAGCTGGCACAGACCCTGGCAGAGGGCCAGGCCAGTGCCCTACCCTGATGAGATGGCCTTGGCTGTGCTCTGGGGCCCTCCTCTTGCACTCACAATGAGCAATGCTGGAAAAGCACTTGGCTCAGGCAGCCAGAAGACACGCTGATTCAGTGCCTCAACATCAAAGAACACCTACGCACAGCGGAAGATGCCCTTCCCTGTGGCTCTCTCCAGGAAGGACATTGCTGGAATTTGTCTCCTTGCAGCAGTATAAAAATGTGGAAGTTAGGTGTAGGGGAACCAAGGAAGCAAAATTTATCTCTATTAGCTACATTTTCAGATAAAGATAATATCAGCAAAGGATGAAATGCCATAAACAAGCACAAAGCCACACAATTACTGAAGATTTTAGGTATTTCCACAAACAGGGAACTATCTGACCTTGATGTTAATCTGGGAAATTCAGTGTTTATTCTGAAAGCATCCATTTTTCTTTTTCTTTTGTACTCATATGTCCTGGTTTCGGCTGGGATAGTGTTAATTTTCTTCCTAGTAGCTGGTATAGTGCTGTGTTTTGGATTTACCATGAGAATAATGTGATAACACACTGATGTTTTACTTGTTGCTAAGCAGTGCTTATACTAAGTAAGTCAAGCACTTTTCAGCTTGCCAGCGAGGAGGTGCAGAAGAAGCTGGGAGGGAGCATAGCCAGGACAGCTGACCCAAACTGGCCAAGGGGCTATTCCATACCATATGTCATCATGTTCAGTATAGAAACTGGAGGAGTTGGTCGGGGGGTAGTGATCGCTGCTCAGGGACTGGCTGGGCATCGGTCAGCAAGTGGTGAGCGGTTGCATCACTTTTTTTTTCCTGGGTTTTGTTTCTCTCTCTCTCTTGTTGTTTTCCTTTTCATTACAATTTATTATTGCTGTTGTTATTAGATTTTATTTCAATTATTAAACTGTTCTTATCTCAACCCACAAGTTTTCTTACTTTTGCTCTTCAGGTTCTCTCCCCATCCCACCGGGGGGGGGAGGGTGAGCAAGTGGCTACGTGGTGCTTAGTTGCCGGCTGGGGTTAAACCACAACATCATGGTAATGTAGCAAAAATATAAAGTGTTTAAAAGGAATGGTTTTCTTTCAGTAAACTCACATCATACAATCAGACCACCCCGGCTTTCTCCACTGTGACTCTGCCTATCGAGCCATTCTGAACCCACCAGCCAGTATGGGCACGTTATTCTGAACTCTCAGAATGTGGGAGCTCTCAGAGTGGCAGGAAAGGTACCACACCTTGACATTTCTGAATTCTGGATGCTTTGACCTCAGTAATACATCTGTCCTCATCAGATTCACTAATTTTTCCTTCTTCTTCCTCTGGACAACTTCAAAGATTAAAGACAAGCAAAGGTGGATAAAGCAAACTCTGTACATCACATATTCATCTTCAGTACAGTGTTGCATTCATAGTAAACAGAACACAATATCAACACCAACTTTTGATACAATCTAGGAACATGCCATTTGTCTGCTTCTTTAAAAAAGCAATAACTGGACATAAACCAGACTGAAGGATTCCTTTTAATTCTGGTAAGACTGCATCGTGCATCAAATGGGAGGCTGGCCCTCACACAGGTTTGCTGTGCTGAGCATAAGCTTGGGCCCCATGAGGAGCAATGCTTTCCCTGCCATTCCTAAGGAGCCAACATCAAAGTAACAGGTGTGATTGGGGACTTCCCCAAAATGGATGTATGGACACCTGCAGGACTCTGGAAAGCATCCAATGCCAAAGGCAAAGGTGAGGGAAGCTTACAATGGCTGGTAAGGACATATAATGGGGAGTGGGAAGGGGCTACTGATTCAATGGGAAACCAGAAATAACACTGGAAGTTTGGCAGAAGTGATGGTGAGGTTTTCAGGTCTGTTAATCCTGAGCTCAGAGGAAAACCCAACCTCAAAGGATGGATCCAGTGCAACGCATTGCCTCTAGACAAGATAACAACAGTTCAGCTTCTTTAGTTCAGTGGAGTGAAAACTGACTCACTGAAGATGAAAAGTCACACTCTCCTGATTGCAAGGAACCAAACGGTTGCCAGCAAGCAGAGTTAGTTAGCTGTTCTACGGCCACCATAAACATGGTGTGACCACCCCTCCCCTAATGAACAGCAATTTGAGATGCACCATGCCAGATCACTACAAGAAATTAATAGGTAGTTTCTTTTCAATTCTTCACACTTCTGCTTAGCTGTTAAAAAAGTGAATCCATTACTTACATTTTTTGCAATCCATGGTATGATGGGAGCAGCTTTCTACTGTGAACAGGATCAAGTTCATCACTTTCTTCGTCACTTGTACCATATACGTAGAAGTTCATCCCAAGTTCATCACAGTTACTTGTTAGTAATTATTTTCTCACATTGCTATTTCACGCTGCAATAATCTGGAGGGGCTGGTCTTTGAATTTTGAGGCAACCTTATTGTATGGTTATCTAATAGATTATATGAATATAATTTAAAAATAAAATCCAACATTTTCAAAAGTAGCTTTGGTGTTGGAGGGGTACTGGCTGTTTTGCAGATGTCCAGTGAGGAATATCTGCACCATCCTTTGTGAATGAATGCCCTTCAGCTTTGAAATTCAGTCTCACACCTAACTACAGAAAATGGCTATTTCTATTCACTTCACAAGGATGCATAGCCATTTTAGGAGGGCAGTTCACCAGTGGGAGGTAAGATTTTGGGGTTACTGAGGAAATACAAGTGATGTAGGTTTATGTTTTGCAATTTACACTGTCAATGGAGATGATTACATGAGTGCAGAAGAAAAGTATATTGCTGTTCTGGTTCTGCAAGGATGCCAAATACATTTTTCCCTGTTATTTTACAATGGCACAAAAAATATTCTAAAAGTTATCAAACAGTTAGTTACCAGGAAAAAAGAAAAAGTTGTATTTTAAGACTAATGTGTCTGATTGTATCATTTTAATGAAGGACACAATTGTAATTATAAAAAATAGGTGTTCTTCTTTTAGTACATGAAGTTGCTTCCTATATCAACTAGGGAGTTTTTCTATTTTGCACTTTCTAATATAGGTTATAAAATGCAACTTTTGTGCAATACTTCTCACCTTCCATCATAAAATAATCCACTGAAGAAAAGGTCTCTAATGCCTGTAGCATCTCTTCAGACCTGTGGCGGTGTGCTCCACCCCCCCCCCCCCCCCCCCACATAAGCAGTAACCATCAGTGGGAGTCATCCTGATAGCTGCATCCAGCTTATGCTGGACTTTGGGGACGGATGGCAACAAAGTAGCCAAGGGCTGCCTGAAGCAGGGATCCAAACCTCTTGCTGATATGCAAATATGACTATGAGTCAATCATCTTATCCCCCATAAGTAGTGAGCAGCCCAAGAGCCCGTTGAGCTCTCCTGCACGGCAGCGGGCTGCACGCCAGGATCTCCCCTTGAGCAGGGACGCCTCTCAAGGTTACTCCTTGAGGTTGAGAGATTCCTTGCCACAACAGATCCTCGGTAAGTGACTAATAGCATGCTAAACTTTGAAACCTTAGCTAAGTGATATAAAGGATTGATTGCGCACATATAATCCTTTAGACATAAACCGTTGACCAAGTCTGGGACTAGGATTGGATCTAGCCGCACCTAGACTCCTCTCTGAGAAGGAGTTTAGAAAGCAAGGGGATCCTTTTCTGAACCTCATGACTCAACGGGAGGGTCTCCCTGACAGTTTTGTCTGACCCTGTCCTCTATGCAGTAAATAATCAGGTGTACCTCGCCATCGAATCTTGTTAAAACACTGTCGCATTGAACTTTGTTAACTCCCTATTCTGTATCAATAAACTATATTTTTACTTCTCTCTTACAAGTGAAGTGCACGCTCACTCCATCTGTGACAGTCGGGGCTCTTGTCTCCTCTTGACAAATAACCCACCAGTCCCAGTAAATAAAACTGCCAGTTCACCTGTCCTAATGCCCTAAAGTTGCCCAGAAATTTGTGCAAGGCTATGACATGACAGCTATAACCAAAATAAATAAAAACACCTGTTTTATGTCCAGTTTAAGGCTTGTTTACCCTGAAGAGTCTGTATGGAAACATGTTCTCCCTGCGAGCCACCAGGATGCAAAACCCAGCTATGTCAGAAAGACACACTCCACTAATTTGAAAAGTTACCTGTATCACTGTGGCACACTTCTCATTTTATTCCATGAGGGCAGAAGCCTTACAGATCTATTTTTGAAAGCTACATCTTTGTCATGATAACCTCACTGTGCCTGTATTCCTCCTTAAAGGGAGGCAGTATCCATCAGCTCTAGAGCTGCTTTTGCCCTGTCTGCAGTGGCAGCTGAACACTGGGAGCGACTGCCTAGGCAGGCTGTGGAGTCTCCTCCTCCAGAGATTTTCCAGAACAGGTCAGACAAACATCTGCCCAAATTGTTAACTAGAATCATAGAATCATAGAATCATTAAGGTTGGAAAAGATCTGTAGGATCATCTAGTCCAGCCATCACCCCAACACCTCCATGCCTACTAAACCATGTCCCGAAGTGCCACACGTTTTTTGAACTCCTCCAGGGATGGTGACTCAACCACCTCTCTGGGCAGCTTGTTGCAATGCTTGACCACCCTTTCAGTAAAGAAATTTTTCCTAATATCCAATCTAAACCTCTCCTGACACAACTTGAGGCCACTTCCTCTCGTCCTATCACTTGTTACCTGGGAGAAGAGACCAACACCCACCTCACTACAACCTCCTTTCAGGTAGTTGTAGAGAGCAATAAGGTCTCCCCTCAGCCTCTGCTTCTCCAGACTAAACAACCCCAGTTCCCTCAGCCAGTCCTCATGAGACTTGTGCTCCAGACCCTTCACCAGCTTTGTTGCCCTTCTTTGGATGCGCTCCAGCAACTCAATGTCCTTCTTGTAGTGAGGGGCCCAACACTGAACACAGTATTCGAGGTGTGGCCTCACCAGTGCTGAGTACAGGGGCACGTTCACTTCCCTACTCCTGCTCCCTACTCATAAGTACGAGGCCCTGCAAGCAGAACCGAAAAATGAGGAGGATGATGGTTCATCTAGGTTGGAGGTGTCACTGAGGTTAAGTCAGCCTACACGCTGCATCAAAACCACTTCTATAAAGAAAAAAAGATGGGTCATTGTCATAGGAGACTCTCTCCTGAGGGGAACAGAAGACCCAATATGCAGACTGGACCCACTTCTTAGGAAAGTCTGCTGCCTCCCTGGGGCCTGAGTTAAAAATGTGAAGAGAAAGCTTCCTACCCTGGTACAGCCCTTGGATTATTATCCATTATTGATTTTTCAGGTAGGCAGCGATGAAGTTGCAACAAGAAGTTGAAGGGCAATCAAGAGAGTCTTCAGGGCCTTGGGATGACTGGTTAAGGGATCAGGAGCACAAGTAGTGTTCTCCTCTCTCCTTCCAGTTGCAGGGAATGATGAGGGAAGAACCAGGAAGAGCCAGCAGATCAATACCTGGCTCCAAGCCTGGGGTCACCGGCAGAATTTTGGGGGTTTTGATCATGGGTCAGTCTACAAGACACCAGGCCTGCTGGCAACAGACGGGATACACCTGTCTCAAAGGGGGAAAAGGATCTTTGTGCAGGAGTTAGCAGGGCTAATTGAAAGAGCTTTAAACTAGATTTGAAGGGGGAAGGGGAGAAAACCAGGCTCACTAGAGATAAGCCTGGGGGCAGCACGCCAATGTTTGAGGGATGGTGTGCTAGTGAGGTCCTTGGGTCTGCCGTCTCAGTGGAGGAAGGGGATGGAGATCCATGTGGCAGCAAAGACACAAGGGTTATTGATGTGTTAGAAACCATGGAAGCGCCTGAGAATGGTCATGTAGGAATTAGGGCTTCTTCCCCCAAAAAGGTGGCGGAATCAGTAGCCCAACTGAAGTGCATCTACACCAATGCACACAGCATGGGCAACAAACAGGAGGAGTTGGAAGCCGTTGTGCAGCTGGAAAACTATGATATAGTTGCAATCACGGAAACATGGTGGGATGACTCGCACAACTGGAGTGCTGCAATGGATGGCTATAAACTCTTCAGAAGGGATGGGCAAGGAAGGAGAGGTGGTGGGGTAGCGCTGTATGTTAGGGAGTTTTGGGATAGTTTAGAGCTTGACGATGGTGACGGTAGGGTTGAGTGTTTATCAGAATCAGGGGGAAGGCCAACAAGGCAGATATCATGGTGGGAGTCTGTTATAGACCACCCAACCAGGATGAAGAGGCAGATGAAATATTCTATAAGCAGCTGGGAGAAGCCTCACGATCGCTAGCCCTTGTTCTTGTGGGGGACTTCAACCTGCCGGATGTCTGCTGGAAATACAACACAGCAGAGAGGAAACAGTCTAGGAGGTTCCTGGAGTGTGTGGCAGATAACTTCCTGACACAGCTGGTGAGGGGGCCAACTAGGGAAGGCACCCCGCTGGACCTGTTGTTTACACACAGAGAAAGACTTGTGAGTGATGTGGTGGTTGAAGGCCGTCTTGGGCACAGCAAACATAAAATGATAGATTTTTGATTCCTGGAGAAGTAAGGAGGGTGGTTAGCAGAACTGCTCCCTTAGACTTCCCGAGGGCAGACTTTGGCCTGTTTAGGGGCCTGGTTGACAGAGTCCCTTGGGAGGCAGTCCTGAAGGGCAAAGGAGTCCAGGAAGGCTGGACATTCTTCAAGAAGGAAATCTTAAAGGCTCAGGAGCAGGCCATCCCCATGTGCCCAAAGACAAGACAGTGGGGAAGAAGACCGGCCTGGCTGAACAGAGAGCTTTGGCTGGAACTCAGGAAAAAAAAAGAGAGTTTATGATCTTTGGAAGAAGGGGCAGGCCACTCAGGAGGACTACAAGGATGTCGTAAGGTTATGCAGGGAGAAAATTAGAAGGGCCAAAGCGAAACTAGAACTTAATCTGGCTACTGCCATAGAAGACAATGAAAAATGTTTCTGTAAATACATTAACAACAAAAGGAGAGCTAAGGAGAATCTCCATCCTTTATTGGATGCGGGAGGAAACATAGTGACAAAGGCTGAGGAAAAGGCTGAGGTACTTAATGCCTTCTTTTCTTCATTCTTTAATAGAAGGGCCAATTGTTCTCTGGGTACCCAGCCCACTGAGTCGGAAGATAGGGACAGGGACCAGAATGGAGCCCCCATAATCCAGGGGGAAATGGTTAGTGACCTGCTGCACCACTTAGACACTCACAAGTCTATGGGGCCTGATGAGATCCACCCGAGAGTACTGAAGGAACTGGCAGAAGTGCTCACCAAGCCCCTTTCCATCATTTACCAGCAGTCCTGGCTATCTGGGGAGGTCCCTGCTGACTGGAGGTTAGCAAATGTGATGCCCATCTTCAAGAAGGGCCGGAAGGAGGACCCGGGGAACTACAGGCCTGTCAGCCTGACCTCGGTACCAGGGAAGCTGATGGAGCCGATCATCCTGAGTGCCATCACACGTCATGTAGAGAATAACCAAGGGATCAAGCCCAGCCAGCATGGGTTTAGGAAAGGCAGGTCCTGCTTGACCAACCTGATCTCCTTCTATGACAAGGTGACCCGCTTAGTGGATGAGGGAAAGGCTGTGGATGTTGTCTATCTAGACTTCAGTAAAGCCTTTGACACGGTTTCCCACAGCATTCTCCTGGAGAAACTGGCTGCTCATGGCTTGGACAGGTGTGCTCTTCGCTGGGTAAAGAACTGGCTGGATGGCTGGGCCCAAAGAGTGGTGGTGAATGGAGTTTACTCCAGTTGGTGGCCGGTCACAAGTGGTGTCCCCCAGGGCTCTGTGTTGGGGCCAGTCCTGTTTAATATCTTTATCAATGATCTGGACAAAAGGATCGAGTGCACCCTCAGTAAGTTTGCAGACGACACCAAGTTGTGTGGGAGTGTTGATCTGCTGGAGGGTAGGCAGGCTCTGCAGAGGGACCTGGACAGGCTGGATCGATGGGCTGGGGCCAATTGTATGAGGTTTAACAAGGCCAAGTGCAAGGTCCTGCACTTGGGCCACAACAACCCCATGCAACGCTACAGGCTTGGGGAAGAGCAGCTGGAAACCTGCTTGGCAGAAAAGGACCTGGGTGTGTTGGTTGACAGCCACCTGAATATGAGCCAGCAGTGTGCCCAGGTGGCCAAGAAAGCCAATGGCATCCTGGCTTGTATCAGAAATAGTGTGGCCAGCAGGACTAGGGAAGTGATCGTGCCCCTGTACTCGGCACTGGTGAGGCCGCACCTCGAATACTGTGTTCATTTTTGGGCCCCTCACTACAAGAGAGACATTGAGGTGCTGGAGCGTGTCCAGAGAAGGGCAATGAAGCTGGGGAAGGGTCTAGAGCAGAAGTCTGATGAGGAGCGGCTGAGGGAACTGGGGTTGTTTAGCCTGGAGAAAAGGAGGCTGAGGGGAGACCTTATCGCTCTCTACAACTACCTGAAAGGAGGTTGTAGCAAGGTGGGGGTCGGTCTCTTCTCCCAAGTAACAAGTGATAGGACGAGAGGAAATGGCCTCAAGTTGCGCCAGGGGAGGTTTAGACTGGATATTGGGAAAAGTTTCTTCACTGAAAGGGTGGTCAAGCATTGGAACAGGCTGCCCAGGGAAGTGGTTGAGTCGCCATCCCTGGAAGCATTTAAAGGACAAGTTTTATTTATTAAAGGAAAGTATTTAAAGTATTTAAAGTTAGTCTTTAAATCTCCAACCTGCAGAGAAAAAGTGAATGCTGGTAAGAGGCAGTAGTAACAAGATGTATTCTCAGGGAAAAAGGACCAGATTAGTTTGCTTTTTTTTTTTATGGTTATATGTTTTACCTTTTTTTTTCTCTCTGTTACTTTTTACAGCACATGAATTGAAGACAAGTTATATGGCTAAGAAGTTCTAGACCTTGCATTACTTTTTTCCATAATTAGAGTAGTAATGAATTGATATTTGCAAGTCTAATGGATTTCTCACTCATATTTGTGCCTTTTGTTAAATGTATTGATTCACATTGTTATAGCTCTTATTAAAAAATATCCTCGAGTCAAGAAAAAAATATACATAATACATTAGTGTGGGAGACATATTGAGGAAAATTCAAACATTGTGCAATTTAATTTGGAAAAATCAGCCTACACATCTGTCCTGGTTTCGGCTGGGATAGAGTTAATTTTCTTCCTAGTAGCCGGTATAGTGCTGTGCTTTGGATTTTAGTATAAGAATAATATTGATAACATGCTGATGTTTTGGCTGTCGCTAAGCGGTGTTTACATTGGTCAAGGATTTTCCCCCCCTTCAGCTCCCCATGCTCTGCCAGGTGCACAAGAAACTGGGAGGGGACACAGCCAGGATAGTTGATCCAAACTGGCCAAAGGGCTATTCCATACCATATGATGTCATGCCCAGTATATAAACTGGGGGGAGTTGGCCGGGGGGTAGCGATCACTGCTCGGGGACTGGCTGGGCGTCAGTCGGCGGGTGGTGAGCGGTTGTATTTTTTTTTTATATATATTTTTTCCCTTTTTTTTCCCTCCCTTGGGTTTTGTTCCTCTCTCTCTTGTTGTTTTTTTTCCCTCTCATTATAATTCATTATTATTATTACTATTATTTTGTTCCAATTATTAAACTGTTCTTATCTCAACCCACGAGTTTTCTTACTTTTGCTCTTTCGATTCTCTCCCCCATCCCAACCGGCGGGGGGGAAGTGAGCGAGCGGCTGCGTGGTGCTTGGCTGCCGGCTGGGGCTAAACCACGACAACATCATGCACTTTTATTTTTCTAGCACCAATTTCCTAAGTTTTGAGATAAACGTACATGACCTGGAACAGAGGTTCCCCAGGGGAGGAAGGGAAAGGAATCTTTCCTTTTTTCCATTAAGCAATTGTGGGCATGGAGCACCCCTCCTCTTGCACAAAGACAGGAATGGAGTTAGGACTTACATTTTCTCAGGTACAGGGATCAGGATTTAGACCCTGGTTAGTAACAATTAATTCTTTGTGCAAGTGAGATTGAATTCTCCTGTCGACTCTGCAGAAGATATTAAAATACCGTTTATTCTCAGTCTTTTAGTTAGATGCTACTGTTGTCTAGTTAGATGCTGAATAGTACTGAAAAGTCATATGGCCAGTGAAAGCATTCAACCTCCAAAAAGCACCTGTATAAGCAAGAAGAAAGGAAGGATTGCAAGCATTTCCAAAGCCCTGGTCTTTCAGATTGCTGACTTCCTCCTCTCTTGCCCCACTTGAGATATGTTTTCATCCCCATTGTAACGATGTTTCTTGTAGTAAAAGACAGAAAGAACTGCTGACATTTTTACAGCAGTCTGTATTTGCATTCAAAGATACAGCACATGCAAGCCTGGAATTACTTCTGTTGCACTGTGCAGATCAGATGCACAAAGGTAAAATTCTTCTCCCAGGTCTTACACAGCTGTTCCTCCCTTCAAAGGTATTCCTGTCCGGGCAATGTTTCCACTCCAGAGAGACTTCCTCTGGCACTCCAGTGGCACCAGAGGGACTTCCTCTAGCAGCCACTCCAGCTCCTGCTGCATGGTGCTTAAAGGAGAATTTGGCCCCAAACAGCAATTTAACAAAGTTGAATTTGTGTTGAGCTGTCAAAGGGTAGTAATTCAAGCTGAAGGCCCCCCCCAAGAACATACTCAGGTAATAGCTGCATCTGTAATGGAGCTGCATTTCTGCAGCTATGTCCTTACAACCTGGATATTGTTAAAATCAAGGGTTCACAGATTGCATATATAGTCCCCTGCCACTTGCTCGCTCCTAGGTCATTATTTTACACATCTCTCAGTAACCTTAGGTGCATTTTGAACATGCTGACCTATGACTGAAACTTGTTGCAAAGAAATGGATCTACAGTGGATGCAGCAGCTGAAGTGTTTCAGGAAGAAAGAAAAAAAGAAAAAATAAAAATCACACTTGCAAAATCTCAGCTGCCTTCTAACATTATGATCTAATCATTCCTTACTCCTATATTCCAACTTTCACCCCAGGGACAGTCCACAGAAGGTTACAAATAAATAAATCACTTCAACCATCACTGAAACATAGCCGCATGCCACCAGAATTTGGCAGCTATTTAACATCCTATTTATAGCATCCTGATTCTTCAGCCAAAACACTTTGTTTGAGTTACACAGAGCTGAGCCAAACACAGTCTGTTTTAAATATTAAATAAATCCTTTTGTTCTTCCTTGCACCTGAATCCCTTCCTATGTCCAAAACAATAAACTAAAACCAAATATTTCTCTCTGACAGAAATAACTAAGCCCTTTCCGGGCTATGAATCTCATTCATTTCCTGGAAGGAGACTAAAAACCTCAAGACTTGTGATTTGAAGAGCAGAGGGAGACATCAAAACTGGCTGACAAATTCCAGTTTTTCCTGGCTTCATACTTTTATGCATTACTGTTCATTATTTCATTTTCCATTAGGTATGAGATTGTTTATAAAGCTGTCTTCAGTGCACCCCACTGCTGCAAAAACACATATATGTGCTTAACTCACACGGCGAGTGGTTTCATGAATAGACAGCAGTGGCTGCAATGCACAAAGTCAGGTACACAAGAGCCTGTCTAAGGGCAGGGCTGCAGTGGCATCTCCCCTTTCCACTTACTGAATATCTGGAACATCCCCCTTTTCTTTAATTAGTCCCCCTATTCATCATACCTTTATCAACTAACACCTGGTGGCTGGCATCAACGCTGCAGAGGGGAAGGAGGAGATGGGAAAAGGTTAAGCTCCATCCCAGAAGTGGACCTTATGGAGTCTTGCCCTGGCAGTTTTAGCAGCAGGACTGTTAGAGGAGGCTCCCATCCACCAGCTCCATGCGGCAAAGGCTGTGCATGGTGCCACCACCTACACCAGCAGGTGAAGTTTCAGTTGACTTTACTGCTTGGGTGACCCCAGCAAAGATGCAAAACACTAGAGGAGATGGTTTCTGTTAGCAGAGGGATATTCCTCTTTCATTTGTACTGCAGCCAAACGCTCCCTTGGGCTGTTTGGTTTAAGATGCTTGTTTACTGAGTGCCAACTGTGTGCTCAACACCAGGAGGGAACACCCTCTCAGCCAGGAGCAAAGAAGGGCTCTCCAGCCCAGCACCAACCTGAGGTCGGGGTCTGGGTCAGACCATAGCTTCATACCTGGTCTCTCCAGCAGCGCCCAGTACCAGAGCAGGCTACAAAAAAAAAACCAAACTCCTGAGCACCACTACTTATATATTGCCTTAAATAAGAAACTTCCTCTCTTGTATCTTACAGTACTTGCTCTACTGTCACTCTGCATATCATCATCTCCTCCAAGTGCTCAGGGCTTTTCCTGAAAAGCCCCTTCATGGTCTGGGGATCTCAAATGTCTCCTCTCTGCTATTTCTACCACAGACTAGAAGATGAGGATCATATGCTCACTGGGGACCTTCAGGTTCAAGCATGCTTACCAACATCTTGCCTCATGCTACAAGTTTCTTGGTCAGCAGCAGGCACTGGAAGACACTCCTCTGCCTCCCAATGCCCAGGCTGGCATCCTTCTCCCTCTGCCCCACACAGTTTCCAAAGGGGCAAATTCCTACAGGGCCAAAGATCTGTCTGTTTCTCTAACCCCCTAAACTGTCTGACCAAAAAAATATTACCTCTCCTCACAAATCTCACCACACCTATAAATATTTATCCACTGTTCCCAGTGTTTTCCTAATTCCATGAAGGAAAACAGGCACTTTGCCCCCCTCTCCTTTTCCTTCCACAGGAAAAAAGAAATCTAAAATTCCAACTGAGAAAGACACAGACAGAATTTTCTTTAATTTAGACCAAAAATAGGACACGCATGAGCCAGGTTTGAACACGTGCAGCTTAGCAGGAATGTGTTTAGCACCAAGTAGAAAAAGTAACAGGATTTACAAAGAAAAGGGCAGGGGGAGGGAAATAAAGTAAAAAATGCCACAGAAAAAAAACCAAACCAAACAACAAAAAAAAAAACCCCAAACGAACAGTGTTCCCCAAAGGCAGACTATAAAGCAGCGAGGTTGGATACTTCAGTTCACTCCACAAGACCTACTCCTAGAAAACAATTACAAAGTATTTATGAAATAAAACAGAAATTCTCTTTCTTCATGAAAGGGAATTAAACAAGTGTCGTGGTTTAGCCCCAGCCGGCAGCCAAGCACCACGCAGCCACTCGCTCACTTCCCCCCCCGGTGGGATGGGGGAGAGAATCGGAAGAGCAAAAGTAAGAAAACTCGTGGGTTGAGATAAGAACAGTTTAATAATTGGAACAAAATAATAGTAATAATAATAATGAATTGTAATGAGAAGGAAAACAACGAGAGAGAGAGAGGAACAAAACCCAAGGGAGGAAAAAAAGGGGAAAAAATATATTAAAAAAAAATGATACAACCGCTCACCACCCACCGACCGACGCCCAGCCAGTCCCTGAGCAGTGATCGCTACCCCCCGGCCAACTCCCCCCAGTTTATATACTGGGCATGACATCATATGGTATGGAATAGCCCTTTGGCCAGTTTGGATCAACTATCCTGGCTGTGCCCCCTCCCATTTCTTGGGCACCTGGCAGAGCATGGGGAGCTGAAGGGGGGAAAGTCCTTGACCAATGTAAACACCGCTTAGCGACAGCCAAAACATCAGCGTGTTATCAATATTATTCTTATACTAAAATCCAAAGCACAGCACTATACCGGCTACTAGGAAGAAAATTAACTCTATCCCAGCCGAAACCAGGACAGTATCCACCCCTTATTCTATACCATTTATGTCATGCCCAGGTTCTACCTTTTCTAATACAATTAATCACCACCACTTTTCCTGTCTCTTGATACGTATATCTATATATGTACACACAGTTATCATTCCCTTGGTCTATGGGCCATCCTTCTAAAATGTTTATTAAGTTCATTTAGTCCATGACTTTGGGCTCCATCTGTCATAATAGTCCTTCATGGCAGAAGAGATGGTGTGTGGTGTTGGATTGTTCCATGCTGAAGCCAGTTCTGGTTCCATCACCACTGCACTTTGCTTGCTTTCATCGAAATTCATTCTTCACTAATCTGGGTGATCCTTATTGAAATACCATTTAGTTCATTGGCTATTCTCACCCAAAATCACATCCCCTTGAGGTACACATCGGACTTCCCCATCCTTTCGCATTACCCACCAAGTGCACCCGGGTCCTTGAGCAAAAGCAATCCCACAAATGGGCTTGCCTTTGCTCGAGGCAGGAGTAACCCAGACTGTCTTCCCCAGCATGTTTTTATGTGCACTACAGGGACCTTATCCCCTTCTACAGTGCATAAAAGTTTTGATTGGGCAGGGCCAGCTCGATTGGCAGATCCCCTAGTGTTGACTAACCAGGTGGCCTTTGCTAAATGTGTATCCCAATGTCTGAATGTCCCAGCACCCATTGCTCGCAGTGTAGTCTTTAACAGTCCATTGTATCCTTCGATTTTCCCGGAGGCTGGTGCATGATGGGGGATGTGATACACCCACTCAATGCCATGGTCTTTGGCCCAGGTGTCTATGAGGTTGTTTCGAAAATGAGTCCCGTTGTCTGACTCAATTCTCTCTGGGGTGCCATGTCGCCACAGGACTTGCTTTTCAAGGCCCAGGACAGTGTTCCGGGCAGTGGCATGGGGCACAGGATATGTTTCCAGCCATGCGGTGGTTGCTTCCACCATTGTAAGCCCATAGCGCTTGCCTTGGCGGGTTTGTGGCAGTGTGATATAATCGATCTGCCAGGCCTCCCCATATTTATATTTCAGCCATCGCCCTCCATACCACAGAGGCTTTAACCACTTGGATTGTTTAATTGCAGCGCATGTTTCACATTCATGGATAACCTGTGCAATAGTGTCCATGGTCAAGCTCACCCCTCGATCACAAGCCCATGTATATGTTGCATCTCTTCCTTGATGGCCTGAGGTGTCATGGGCCCACCAAGCTATAAATAATTCACCCTTATGTTGCCAGTCCAGATCCACTTGAGCCACTTCAATCTTAGCAGCCTGATCCACCTGCTGGTTGTTTTGATGTTCCTCAGTGGCCCGACTCTTGGGTACGTGAGCATCTACGTGACGTACTTTTACAACCAGGTTCTCTACTCGGGCAGCAATATCTTGCCACAATGCTGCAGCCCAGAAGGGTTTACCTCTGCGCTGCCAATTGTTCTGCTTCCATTGCTGTAACCACCCCCACAGGGCATTCGCCACCATCCATGAGTCAGTGTAGAGATAGAGCACTGGCCACTTTTCTCGTTCAGCAATGTCTAAAGCCAGCTGAATGGCTTTAACTTCTGCAAATTGGCTTGATTCACCTTCTCCTTCAGCAGTTTCTACAACTTGTCGTATAGGACTCCATACAGCAGCCTTCCGCCTCCAATGCTTTCCCACAAGACAACAGGACCCATCAGTGAACAGGGCACATTGCTTCTCATTTTCTGGTAGTTTATTGTACAGTGGGGCCTCCTCAGCATGCATCACCTCCTCCTCTGGTGATATTCCAAAATCTTTGCCTTCTGGCCAGTCCATGATCACTTCCAAGATTCCTGGACGATTGGGGTTTCCTATCCAAGCCCGTTGTGTGATCAGTGCAACCCACTTACTCCACGTAGCATCAGTTGCATGATGTGTAGAGGGGACCCTCCCTTTGAACATCCAGCCCAGCACCGGCAGTGCCAGGGGTGCCAGGAGGAGCTGTGCTTCAGTGCCAACCACTTCCAAAGCAGCTCGAACCCCTTCATATGCTGCCAATATCTCTTTTTCAGTTGGAGTATAGCGGGCCTTGGATCCTCTGTATCCCCGACTCCAAAACCCTAGGGGTCGACCTCGAGTCTCCCCGGGTGCTTTCTGCCAGAGGCTCCAGGTAGGGCCATTCTCCCCGGCTGCAGTTAGAGCACATTTTTTACGTCTTGCCCTGCCCGGACTGGCCCAAGGGCTACTGCATGAACTATCTCCCGTTTAATTTGTTCAAAGGCTTGTCGTTGCTCAGGGCCCCATTTGAAATCGTTCTTCTTCCGGGTCATTTGATAGAGAGGGCTTACGATCGAACTGTAATTTGGAATATGCATTCTCCAAAAACCCACAACGCCTAAGAAAGCTTGTGTTTCCTTTTTGCTACTTGGTGGAGACATGGCTGTTATTTTGTTAATCACATCCATTGGGATCTGGCGACGTCCATCTTGCCATTTTATTCCTAAAATCTGGATTTCCTGTGCAGGTCCCTTGACCTTACTTTGTTTTATGGCAAAAGCAGCTTTCAGGAGGATCTGGACTATTTCCTTCCCTTTCTCAAAAACTTCCTCTGCTGTACTGCCCCACACGATGATGCCATCAATGTATTGCAGATGTTGTGGAGCTTCCCCCTGTTCCAGTGCAGTCTGAATCAGTCCATGGCAAATGGTAGGGCTGTGTTTCCACCCCTGGGGCAGTCGATTCCAGGTGTACTGAACACCCCTCCAAGTGAAAGCAAACTGTGGCCTGCACTCTGCTGCCAAAGGGATTGAGAAGAACGCATTAGCGATATCACTTGTAGCATACCATTTGGCTGCTTTTGACTCCAGTTCGTATTGCAGTTCCAGCATGTCCGGCACAGCAGCACTCAGCGGTGGCGTGACTTCATTCAGGCCACGATAGTCTACTGTTAGTCTCCGCTCTCCATTAGACTTTCTCACTGGCCATATAGGACTGTTAAAAGGTGAGCGAGTCTTACTGATCACTCCTTGGCTCTCCAGTCGACAAATCAGCTTATGGATGGGAACCAGGGAGTCTCGGTTGGTGCGATATTGCCTCCGGTGCACCGCTGTGGTAGCGATTGGCACCTGTTGTTCTTCGACCCTCAGCAGCCCCACAACAGAAGGGTCCTCTGAGAGACCGGGCAAGGTGGACAGCTGTTTCATTTCCTCTGTCTCCAAGGCAGCTATACCAAAAGCCCACCGGTACCCTTTTGGGTCCTTGAAATACCCTCTCCTGAGGTAGTCTATGCCAAGGATGCACGGAGCCTCTGGGCCAGTCACAATGGGGTGCTTCTGCCACTCATTCCCAGTTAGGCTCACTTCGGCCTCCAATACAGTCAGCTGTTGGGATCCCCCTGTCACTCCACAAATACAGATGGGTTCTGCCCCTATGTAGCTGGATGGCATTAGGGTACACTGTGCACCGGTGAGTACCCTCTATCCCAGCTGAAACCAGGACAACAAGTATAGACACTGTTCCCTTCTGTATGATCCACAATTAATTTTCATAATTCAGGGTGTAATTTCATTGCTTCTACTAATAGCCTTAAACCTAAAAAAGCACTCTTCCTCTTGAAAATAACTGTAAATAGTGACAAGGCCAGCAGCAAATGTTCTTGTTTAATTACCAGCAAAGTTAAGTTACCCAGACAACCTGAACTCACCCTCCTAGCAATGCCCTTAAAACAACCAGAAACTGAGACTCCCTCAGCCACCTGTATGTTACGCGGACTCCTTGCAAGGTCCGCACTCCTGTACTCCTGCTCCCCCTCTGACAGCCAAGGGACATAAGCCTGAGTGTGTCAAGGACACAAAAGTTGCAGCAAAGATACTGAATCTATGTCTGATGGCCTTTGTGGGCTGCCAGTCCTAAAAGACTGCCCTAGCCTGATCCTACTAAAAGAGGAAAGGTTACTTTGAAGCATTTTTCTCATCCAGATTAAACCACTCCATCTTTCTTTCTTCTTTTTTTTTGTAAACAGAAAAACTGTGGGAAGATTCTCTTTTTTTTTACCAGCTCTAATAAGTTATTTGGCTTAATATTTATTACCGATTAGCTTCATAAATTGAATAATCCAATTTTCAGATGGAAAATATCCTTTATGAAGGTGCAATCAGCAAAGAAAAGCAGCTTCTCCCTCTCCCTCCTCCCTACCTCTCTTTCCCCTTTCTTCAAGTCCATCAACAAATAAATGTCTAAGCACAGCACCTCTGTCAGGTCCTCAGTTTCCTCTGGCAGCAAACCACTTGTGAGCCAGGTGATCTGAACATCCAACCAGTTTTTGTGAGTGGGCAGCTTCTGACACAGTTGTCACACAGGTACTTATAAGTGAAGATTACCAAAAGGTTCATGCTTTCTTGTTTCTTTTGTTGAATTTTAAATAATGTGGTTAACAAGTCCTGACCTTTGCAACTGCACTAAATTCCCGAATTATTTGCAATACTCCCTAGACCTTCCAGGCTCTCTGAGAGCTCCAGGCTCTCATTCATAAAAACAAATGAGGTCCAAAAACATCAGATTGTGCAACAATTTTCCCCAGCAATGTGTCACTCAAAAGTATTTTTTTCCAATAAAAATAGCCCAGCAGCTCTGAAAACTGACAGAATCTAGCAGAATCTGACAGAGGTCCTAACTAGTGATGGATGATACCACCCAAATCTTTCACAACACTGATTAAAAAAAAAAAAAACAAACAACCATCCTGACACTGTCAAGTGTCAAGACACTTCGGGGCAAGGAGTTGCAGGGACAACAGGTAGGGATAGAGGGTCTCAAACTCTTTCTTGACCCTCATAAATCCCCTGTTTCTCACCCAGTTTGATCTTTTGGAGGGCGGGGAAGAAACAGGGTGCTAGAACAACCCTTGATCACCTCATGGTGGAAGATGAAGAATCTTCTCCTCCTCCTCTCACCTGTGCTGGGATCTGAAGCCCTCCTGCCCCAGTCCATCCCCTTCTCCCTCCCTCTCCTTCCCCTGCATGCATAGGGCTCCCTCAGCCACATGCAACCCATGGCTGTGCTTGGCCTCTTGGCTTTGGGGACAAAAACAGAGTCACGGGAACAGCATGGTGAAGCAATATGAGTCAGTGCTTCTCAGAGTCAGGTGAAAGGAGAATATGGCTGTAAGAAGAATCAAAATTATACTTTCAGAAAGGAGAGAGAAAGGATACAGGAGCTGAAGAAAAATTATATAAACTGCTTAGAGATCAAAATAGATGGACTTGGTGGCCAAAAAAAAAAAAAAAGAACACCCACAAAAAACCTATGCAGAGATTTTTAAAGTAAAACGCTAAATACTCAGTTACTGTGGGTGAGATACTCTCCTGCCAAGCTGACTATATACCCCCTGAGATGAGAGCCTTCCATATTTCTGCACATATGCACAGGGCCATAACTAGGTATTTGAGCCATTCAGGCCATTCTTGCAAGAGATGGAATAGAAGGACCCCACAGACATACGCCCCAACAGGCCAAGAGTTACAACTTCTCTGGATCTGGAAGGGTCCCCATGACCGACCTGCACTAATGGAGACACAGCAAACTCCCCCCCAAAGGCCAGGATCCATTTTGTCCCAGTTCAGCCTCAGTTGTCTCTGTTGCACAAACACATCCCTACTGTGGCGCTGGCAGCAATACATTTATTGTGCTGCACGTACCCTGACTGAAGGGAAAACCCAGCAACGTCAGGCCCAGCACAAGCCTGGACCTTGGACAGAGACAGAGAGAATGACTGACCACCCTTGGGCTGAAGGAAAAGCTGTCCGGAAAGCTTTCAGGAGCCCCCCAAGTCAACAAGGGTGGCCAGCAAGCACTGCCCAGGCAGGATTGCACTGAGAGCTCCTTGCTGTGCGCAAGCATCGCTACCAGGCCCTGGGAATTCAGTTGAGTTTTTGTTTTATTCAGAAACAAGGGGAAAGATCCCAGCTTCATTTAGGAGCAATTACTGGGGTACAAACGGAGATGTCACCTTTTCAATGCAACAGTGCCCTTGCAGGCAACCGCTAATGCGGCATGCTCAAGACATGCTTATCTAACATTTGACATGTTTACAGAGACTTTGTATAGTGACTGAAGCATACATCCCTGCTTTTCTGCTGTATTCAAATTTTGTTTATGTATAATATTTAAATCTGAAAAGTGAACAAAGTATTAAAAAAACCCACATAGAAACAAAGAAACAAGAGTCCTTTAAAAGTCTCATGAGGACAATGTACTCTTTTCCATATAAATGTTGCAGTACACCTGAAAATTAACAACTAACATAACTAAAAATTAAAGAATCTTGCTATTTGGATATCAGCTGCCCTGGCAGAGCTCCATCTGGTACCAGCTGAGCTGATCTCCAACCCTCCAGACCCACAACACACCCAGCAGAAACTTCCCCATGTTTCAAGCAAGCAGGTACCCAGTTGGCTTTGCCTGAGCATCTATCAGTACCTCTGGTATCCTGCTGATGCTTCTGGGTTGGGCTTCAACTGGTTTTGATTAAAAGCTTAGCCAAGTCTGTGAAAAAAAATACAGCTGATTTCTTCAGGCTTTGAATCAAGGTCTTAATTGCTAAGATCCAACAGCCATTCCAGCAGTTGAGTAATGTGAACAAATATTTACTATGCACCAAAATGAACCAAGTAAAGGATTTTTTTTCATCCAGTTTCTAGCCAATATTTGAATGAGACTTTGTATGAGACTTTGTATTTGTTTTTACATCTCTTGAAAGAGCTGTTTACAACAGACAGACAAAAACCATCCTTCTCCTGAGGAAGGCAGTAGCAGTTTTCAAGCTATCTGTCATTAAGAATTAGAAAGATTTAAGACAGGGAAAAATAGCCTTCACCCAAAGAAATGGACTAAGTGCTGTGTTTTTAGTTCCCAAAAGCTTACACAAATCTCTCTTTCAGTTTGGCTCATATGGAAACTGCCTGTCCTCCAATTTTTAGCAATTTAAAGTATTAAAAGGAAACCAGCCAAAAGTACCAAATTTTCAATGGAAAACATGTGAAGCCATCAAGTTTAACACTGTTTCCAGCCTCAGCTATAAATCAGCTGGGTCTGCAAAAAAAAAAAATTATACTCTTCAGCAAAACCTAACTACAGTTTTGTGTTTGCAATGAAACCTGAAACCAGGAAAATTTCACCTGATTTTGTTACAAAATTTTTCAATAGCATACCCTAACATAAATTTTCACATATATTTTCATTCCACTTCCTCTAAAATAAAACAAAGCCACAAAACTTGTTTAATGATACTCTCCCCAAAGAATGATCATAGTCATAAATAAAGCATAAACACTGACAGAACCATGATATAAATTGTTTACTTTATACATCAGAATGCCTACAGTAACACATTGTTCTGTTTTATGACTGTATACTTTGTCTCCTTTTTATCTGCGTAATTAAAATATCTCACTTGGTTGGAATCATAGTAGAGATACTTCACTGCTACAATTCTTGCTTTTTTTAAACAGACAGCTCTTTAATCTTGCAAAGACAGAGTCTATTTATAAAAAGAACTGTATTCACAGTGAGTCAAAGCACAAAAAGCTTCTGGAGAGACTGAGTTACAATAACCATTATTATCCTTTTTAAACCTCTGGGCACAAACTGAATCTCTGATTACACCTCTCATACTTGAACAATTTTTCATCATAACCACAAAATTAAGCATAAGGGTTGAGAACCTTCAATAAAACAGTGAGATACTCTGCTCTGAACTGTGCATCAAGCCACTGTTAAAAGCTTTCCAACTTAAAATAAAATCTTACCACCTTCTGAGCAGCTTCTGAGGATGTTCCATGTTGATGGCAATTCTTCATGAGCAATAGCCATCATCAAATCATTATCCAGGGACTGCATATCTTTTATCTTTACTCCAAACTTATCCAGTAACATCTTGTGACTAGCGGTAGTGACACATTATGCATGTTCAACCAGAAAATGAGACAAATTGCAAGACAGATTCTCTCTAAGTGATGGGACAGCTGCCGAGGACCACAGGTGAGTATCCCCTTGTGTACATTAACACAGAGACAGACTGCTTCTTGGCATCCGTGGCCTGTAATTATAATGTAAATTAATCATTAACATGACATATGTTCAGAAAATACACTTGGATTTGTCTAGACTGAACTGCCAGTCCTCCCAGTTATACTGACATAATTAATTCTAAAACCAGACTTTTTAGGTGAAGGTTCTTTAACCACAATGGAAAGAAGAGGTAACCACACCAGGATGAAATGCCACAAATCAAAAGCCAGAAGGTTCTTGGATAAGAATTAAGAAAAATGAGACACCCATGAAAAGAGTGGCTGTCACGGATGGAGTGAGAGTGCACTTCACTCGTAAGAGAGAAGCAAAAATATACTTTATTGATATAGAATAGGGAGTTAACAAAGTTCAATGCAACAGTGTTTTAACAAGATTCAATGGCAAGGCACGCTTGATTATTTACTGCATAGAGGACAGGGTCAGACAAAACTGTCAGGGAGACCCTCCCGTTGAGTCATGAGGTTCGGAAAGGATCCCCTTGCTTTCTAAACTCCTTCTCAGAGAGGAGTCTAGGTGCGGATAGATCCAGTCCTAGTCCCAGACTTCACAGAATCACAGAATCATAGAATCGTATAGGTTGGAAAAGACCTTTAAGATCATCGAGTCCAACCGTAAACCTAACACTACCAAGACCACCACTACACCATGTCCCTAAGCACCTCATCCAAACGTCCTTTAAATACCTCCAGGGATGGCGACTCAACCACTTCCCGGGGCAGCCTGGTCCAATGCTTGACAACCCTTTCAGTGAAGTAAAATTTCCTCATATCCAGTCTAAACCTCCCCTGGCACAACTTGAGGCCATTTCCTCTCGTCCTATCACTTGTTACCTGGGAGAAGAGACTGACCCCCACCTCTCTACAACCTCCTTTCAGGTAGTTGTAGAGAGCAATAAGCTCTCCCCTTAGCCTCCTTTTCTCCAGACTAAACAACCCCAGTTCCCTCAGCTGCTCCCCATCAGACTTCTGCTCCAGACCCTTCCCCAGCTTCGTTGCCCTTCTCTGGACACGCTCCAGCACCTCAATGTCTCTCTTGTAGTGGGGGGCCCAAAACTGAACACAGTATTCGAGGTGTGGCCTCACCAGTGCCGAGTACAGGGGCACGACACCTCCCTACTCCTGCTGACCACACTATTTTTGATACAAGCCAGGATGCCATTGGCTTTCTTGGCCACCTGGGCACACTGCTGGCTCATATTCAGGTGGCTGTCAACCAACACCCCCAGGTCCTTTTCTGCCTGGCAGCTTTCCAGCCACTCTTCCCCAAGCCTGTAGCGTTGCATGGGGTTGCTGTGGCCCAAGTGCAGGACCTGGCACTTGGCCTTGTTGAACCTCATACAATTGGCCCCAGCCCATCGATCCAGCCTGTCCAGGTCCCTCTGCAGAGCCTTCCTACCCTCAAGCAGATCAACACTCCCGCCCAACTTGGTGTCATCTGCAAACTTACTGAGGGTGCACTCGATCCCTTCATCCAGATCATTGATAAAGATGTTAAACAGAACTGGCCCCAATGCTGAGTCCTGGGGGACACCGCTTGTGACCGGCCACCAACTGGAGTAAACTCCATTCACCACCACTCTTTGGGCCCGGCCATCCAGCCAGTTCTTTACCCAGCGAAGAGTACACCCGTCCAAGCCATGAGCAGCCAGTTTCTCCAGGAGAATGCTGTGGGAAACCGTGTCAAAGGCTTTACTGAAGTCTAGGTAGACAACATCCACAGCCTTCCCCTCATCCACTAAGCAGGTCACCTTGTCGTAGAAGGAGATCAGGTTGGTCAAGCAGGACCTGCCTTTCCTGAACCCATGCTGGCTGGGCTTGATCCCTTGTTTATCCTCTACATGCCGTGTGATGGCACTCAGGATGATCGGCTCCATCAGCTTCCCTGGTACCAAGGTCAGGCTGACAGCCCTGTAGTTCCCTGGGTCCTCCTTCCGGCCCTTCTTCAAGATGGGCGTCACATTAGCTAATCTCCAGTCAGCAGGGACCTCCCCAGTTAGCCAGGACTGCTGGTAAATGATGGAAAGGGGCTTGGTGAGCACTTCTGCCGGTTCCTTCAGTACTCTCGGGTGGATAAGACTAGTCCCAGTCTTAGTCAATGGTTTATGTCTAAAGGATTATATATGCGCAATCAATCCTTTATATCACTTAGCTAAGGTTTCAAAGTTTAGCATGGTATTAGTCACTTACCGAGGATCTGTTGTGGCAAGGAATCTCTCAACCTCAAGGAGTAACCTTGAGAGGCATCCCTGCTCAAGGGGAGATCCTGGCGTGCAGCCCGCTGCTGTGCAGGAGAGCTCAACGGGCCCTGGGCTATTCGCTATTTAAGGAGTAAGATGATTGACTCATAGTCATATTTGCATATCAGCAAGAGGTTTGGATCCCTGCTTCAGGCAGCCCTTGGCTACTTTGTTGCCATCCATCCCCAAAGTCCAGCATAAGCTGGATGCAGCCATCAGGACCACCCCCAACTGGTGGGGGGGAGCGTACTGCCACAGTGGCAGAGTGGCCTGCAACACAATCTCTGAGTAATATATCTATTTATTAACATCTATTTTGTACCTACCCAGTGTCTCCATGTAGACCAAAACCCAGAAGCTTTTAATAAACGCATGTTTCGTTCTTTTGGCAGACTTGATTAAATGCTGTATCAACTGTCTAACTTACAACTGGGACCCTCGAAGACCAAGGGAGTTTGTCACTCAAACCTCTTAAGTACCTCATGCATCCCTCCTTCTTTTTTGCCATCTAAGCAAGGATGGATGTCATAGATCTAAAAGAGGTGCAAGCTGTACTCACCTCTTACTGGAGAGCTAACCATGATGTACTATGGGTGCAAATCTACATTTACAAAAATAGCCCCGAATAACTACAAGTATATATGCAATCTAGTAACTGCAGAGGCAAGCATGTACTTACCACATCTGCAGTTGTTTTTAAAGTGCTCTGCGTTCCCTTATGTTTAATTTGGCCACTATGAAACAACAGTAACAACACCAGGGCTATATTTTAACCTCACTCTTTATTTTCATCTGTTCATGGCTTCTGTTGAGAACAGGCAAAGGATTAAGCATTGCCTGTAGCCTCCTGTTTTTATTCCTAGCCCAGAAGTAATCATTTAACAGTGTCATTTCAGGCTTCTTAAAAAAAAAAAAAAATTTACTTTGCTACCCTGGAATATGCCTAGCATTGCGTTTTCTCCAGTTGCATTCCATGATAATCTTTTACCATTTACAGGATTAAAGGAGCCACCATGTAATGGCAGTGAACTTTCCCTTTTTATACTTATCGGTTATTTTCAGACTCTAAATCTCCTTTAGAAAACAAGAACAAGCAGATCCTACTGCATAGGTACATCATGTCTATTGCCACCTATTCACATGAATGAAAAGGTCACAAAGCACATGATAAAGATGACAACCAGGGTTTATATTACATTCACAAGGAGGACAACACCAAGGCAGAGAGCTGGCTGTGAGGCAACACAAATCCCCCCCTGTTTGTAGCAAGGCACCCCTGGAATGGTTCCCCCCACCCCTCTGGCACTGTGTATGGTTCTGGCAGAGCTCCAAGCACTGCACACCTCAACCATGAGAGCCTTGCAAGCCAGACTGACTGCTGCATCCAGGGAAGGTTCAGACAAAACCATGACTTTTGCAGGTGTTAGGATGCCCAGAGGCGAACAGTTGTGGCATAGAATTAATTCAGATTAAAAACAATGTCATGCCTGAAGATTGCACTTTAATGCACACCCAAGTATGCAAGCCCAGGAAAGCCCTGCCTGTAACACTGTCTATGCCTGACACTGCTGGTGTGGATTGCTATGAAAGGCAGGATCACCTATGGTCAGTCAAACAGCCTGGATCCTAAAGGCCATCTTTCAGTTCCTGCATTTCCTCTGTTATAGAGCCATAAAACAGAGTTATACCAAATTGTCCAATTGTGCCCAGCTGCAAAATGCAGGTGGGGTATAGCAAAGAGATGAAAAATGTAAACAGGAGTAACACTCACCTGGAACAATGGACCGAAGAGCATTGTTACTAATTCACTCAGCAAACATTATGTGCCTCTTCATGGATCCATTGTAAACAAAGTAAAACTCAGCATCTTCTGGGAGGTAAATGTATTTTTGTCAAATTTTGCATTTATAGTCACCTGTTCCTGAAAAATGAAGGTGCTTTCAGAAACATCCAGTAAGTTTCTCATCTCCAACAAACCCATTGATATATACTTCAGATGCAAGTTTATTATAACATTTTCAACTCTACTATACAGAGCCTGTGATCCAATGACAAATCTGCAGTTTTCTACTTCCACTTAGAAAATAACACTGTTTTTATGCCTGCACAAGCAAGGGAGATTTAAAAACTTGTCTTTTAACTAATTCTTTCATCCTGACCCACACAAATATATCTGACTTTTAATTAAAAATGCCTCAGAATAAGCAAGTCAGTGAATCTGAGTATTTTGCTATTTACAAAAGCACTCTTTGTGTTAAAGAATTAAAAAATTCAAAAGTGCTTGAAATTATCTTAGACTTGGTTTACAAAACAAAAGCACTGATGTAATTCTACAACTGACTGCTGGTTTCAAAGAATACTAGTTCCCAGATATCTGTCCATGTTTTTTTATAGTAAATAGAAAGCAACCAGCCAAGAAAAATCTGTCATACAATAGCTTCAAAAAAGAACAGGAAAGGGATCCGAGAAGCAGCAAACAATAACAAATGTCTGACATGTCTGAGGGAGGAAATTTAGATGAAGTTGCATTTCCTCAAAGAGGAGGACAGCATGCTCCACCATGGTTCCTGGCTGTTCTAAATAAGACAGAATTGCCCCAATATCTGGCAGAAATGGTGTTTTCAGTCTTTCACGCTTCAAAAGGATGCCTACCATGTCTCTATTCAAACCAGTTATCACAGCACTAACTCCACCAGTTCCATAAATGAGTTTGGTAAAAAACTGCACCAAAGCACGACACAGCAGCACAGAAATTTCCATGGCTGAAAACCGCAGTTATGCCCCTGACTGTCCTGACAGGCATCAGGCTCCTTCCCCCATTCATTATACAACAAATGAGCCTCTTTGTTCAAACATGCTGAATAATTTGTGATCACGTAGGAAAAAAAAAAGCACTCTGGTGTTTCACCATCCCCATATCCATCAGTTCCCCACTGTGGTACACGTCACTTTTCTCGGTCTGTACACTAAGACTCTTGTCGGCCCCCCACAACGTCACATCTTTACCTGCCTTCCCCAAAGACATCTTTCTCATCACTCGTAACAATGCTGATCCTGCATTTCTTTTCCTCTAAAATACAAGCAGGTCTATTGAACTAGGGCTGAAGAGGCAAAAGCTAGTTTCAGACACACAAAATCTTCCTTAGATAGGATTGTTCTTGTAAGGATAGATATAAACAACATGAGGATTCTAGCATCAAGAGCAAACATGCCTGTCATCCCCAGAATCTGATACGTATTTCTTTTTAGTAGCCTGAAGTTATAACTGCCAAGTGTTTTCTCCTACTTCTCTTTGGTTTTTACACTGTTATACACAGAATTGCTTTTCTTTTTATGCTAGTTGTGAATATCCTTTTTTATCCATTGAGGGTTATTTTGGGGAGATAGGAACGGGGTAAGTAAGTCCCTGAAATAACTCTGATCAATCCATGGACTGCTCCAGTTGGTGCTTAGCTGACAGCAGCTTGGTGCACAGGAGCACAGCAGAATTTCTTCCACACGGGCACTTCCGGCCACAACTCACAAACCATCTCTATACCTTCTGGACCCCTAAGGCTGAGGGACTACATTGTCAGCCACCTTTCATGCTTTGCACTAACTGCGTGAAATTAGGGAGATATTTTCTGGCAATATTTCTCATTTCATAAGCCTACTCTTAAAAACTAAAAAAAAAAAACAAACAAAAAACAAAAGAAAAACCACCAAGCTCAAATTGTAGCCATTGGCTTACACTGCTACTTTTTAAAAAATGTTCATTTAGACTCAGTAAAGACAGAAGAACATCTTAAGAAACACTGATCACACTGCCTAATGTACAGGCATGAGGGAGAATTTCACAACTCCTTGTCTTATAAAGGGTGAAGGGAAAAAGTGATGGGGAAAAGAGAGTGGAAAGCTCGTGGGTATAAGATAAAAAACATTTTTTTCATAACCCATATCTTATAACCCTCCAGAAGAAGAAATTGGTAGTAATTTAAGGAAAGATTTTACAGAAGGAAGGCAAATTGGCAGCTATCTTGTATCTGGCCAAACAAACCACTGTGACCTGCTGCACCACTTAGACACTCACAAGTCTATGGGGCCTGATGAGATCCACCTGAGAGTACTGAAGGAACTGGCAGATGTGCTCACCAAGCCCCTTTCCATCATTTACCAGCAGTCCTGGCTAACTGGGGAGGTCCCTGCTGACTGGAGATTAGCTAATGTGACGCCCATCTTCAAGAAGGGCCGGAAGGAGGACCCGGGGAACTACAGGCCTGTCAGCCTGACCTCGGTGCCGGGGAAGCTGATGGAGCAGATCATCCTGAGTGCTATCACACGGCATGTAGAGGATAAACAAGGGATCAAGCCCAGCCAGCATGGGTTCAGGAAAGGCAGGTCCTGCTTGACCAACCTGATCTCCTTCTACGACAAGGTGACCTGCTTAGTGGATGAGGATGTTGTCTATCTAGACTTCAGTAAAGCCTTTGACACGGTTTCCCACGGCATTCTCCTGGAGAAATTGGCTGCTCATGGCTTGGACGGGTGTGCTCTTTGCTGGGTAAAGAACTGGCTGGATGGCTGGGCTCAAAGAGTGGTGGTGAATGGAGTTTACTCCAGTTGGTGGCCGGTCACAAGCGGTGTCCCCCAGGACTCAGCACTGGGGCCAGTTCTGTTTAATATCTTTATCAATGATCTGGATGAGGGGATCGAGTGCACCCTCAGTAAGTTTGCAGACAACACCAAGTTGGGCGGGAGTGTTGATCTGCTTGAGGGTAGGAAGGCTCTGCAGAGGGACCTGGACAGGCTGGATCGATGGGCTGGGGCCAATTGTATGAGGTTCAACAAGGCCAAGTGCCAGGTCCTGCACTTGGGCCACAGCAACCCCATGCAACGCTACAGGCTTGGGGAAGAGTGGCTGGAAAGCTGCCTGGCAGAAAAGGACCTGGGGGTGTTGGTTGACAGCCACCTGAATATGAGCCAGCAGTGTGCCCAGGTGGCCAAGAAAGCCAATGGCATCCTGGCTTGTATCAGAAATAGTGTGGCCAGCAGGACTAGGGAAGTGATCGTGCCCCTGTACTCGGCACTGGTGAGGCCGCACCTCGAATACTGTGTTCAGTTTTGGGCCCCCCACTACAAGAGAGACATTGAGGGGCTGGAGCGTGTCCAGAGAAGGGCAACGAAGCTGGGGAAGGGCAGAAGTCTTATAAGGAGCGGCTGAGGGAACTGGGGTTGTTTAGCCTGGAGAAAAGGAGGCTGAGGGGAGACCTCATCGCTCTCTACAACTACCTGAAAGGAGGTTGTAGAGAGGTGGGGGTCAGTCTCTTCTCCCAAGTAACAAGTGATAGGACGAGAGGAAATGGCCTCAAGTTGCGCCAGGGGAGGTTTAGACTGGATATGAGGAAATTTTACTTCACTGAAAGGGTTGTCAAGCATTGGACCAGGCTGCCCCGGGAAGTGGTTGAGTCGCCATCCCTGGAGGTATTTAAAGGACGTTTGGATGAGGTGCTTAGGGACATGGTGTAGTGGTGGTCTTGGTAGTGTTAGGTTTACGGTTGGACTCGATGATCTTAAAGGTCTTTTCCAACCTATACGATTCTGTGATTCTGTGATTCTGTAATTAAGTGATTCATTTGGAAAATCCCACATGATCCAAAAAGAGGGCTAAACCTTGTATTACTAGAGAGGAATCAGAGATAACAGAGAAAGTTACTTTCACAGGGGAATATTAAGCTGCACGTTTTTTGATGCTGGATGATTACCACATCTGGAATCAGAACCAGTTATTTCACAAAGGACAAGCTCCTATCATCATCTTGTTAAAGGAGAAGCTGCTGCCCGAGCACTCACACACCATTCAGGGAGTTGCACACACACCATCCGAGACTTTAACTGCTAGGACCAGAGTCCCTTCGCAGCGGGCAGCTCCACAGAGCTGACGGGTGCCCCTTTTCGACTCCTCGCTCACACACACACTCACTCTCAGGCACTTTCTCTCCTCTGGCTCGACCTGAGGTTTCCCACAGCAGAGTCTCAGACATCCAATCCCAGGAAAAAAAATAAATAATTTAATTGAGTGGTACAGCAATAGGAGCAGCTCGAGCTGGGTGCCTCCAGAGAGGGACCCAGAACAAAGAAATCCCTGGGCATTTATACCCTTACAATCTATGCACCCGTTCTTCTTGTGCTCTTCATGCGCTACTTGGTCCAATGGTAATTTTTGGTCTGTAGTCTTCTTGTTCCTTATTGGATTCTTTCTCCGACTCCAGGCGGGCTGTTAGCTGTTCTTATCTGGACGGGTTGCAGCTTCTGCTGACCATCTTGGCCTCCTTATCTTCCAGTTTGCACTGGTCTCAGGGCCATCCTTCACGTAACTAAGCAACAGTCCAAGATAAGTTCAACTTTTCTAGGTGAGAGTTTGCAGCTTGCGGCCTAAGGCTTCAGCAACTTTAGCTACTCATGCTAAGCAAAACTACTCAGACAAAAGACTACAGCTAAAAGAATTTAGTTAACTAAACTTAATCTGCAACAATCTCCAGTGCTTCCCATTTGCCATCACATCCATCCTGTCTTCAGACATTCTCGTTTCACATTGCTCAATTCCATCATCTTCTTCTCTACCACCACTACTAAAATATGCATCAGTTTGCTGTTCAGGCCACCATAAATGCCTTTTTCTCTAGCTTCAAAGTATCTTTTTTTCTTCTCACCTACTCTCCAAAATACCTTTGGTATAGTTATGTCATCTTCCCTTTTCACCACATGAACATTCTTACAATTGCATCCTATTACCACTGGAGTTTACCCCTACCCTTTCATCCTTTCCTGTCCCTCCACTGCTTTGCACAACACTCGTCCCATCCAGCCATGTCCCCCCTGTGCCAGTCACGCTGCTGCCTGCCCTCACACAGGACAACTTCTCTTCCACCACACATCAGCCTTTCTACCCTCCTCATCCTCTGAGCTACAGCCTTCACCCCAACTTCAGATCTACACATGGCAAAGCCTATCTTAGCCTGTATTTGGCAAGGCATACTTACTGTACTTTGAAAACATTTCAATACCAACCTCCATGGTAGCTTTGATCTTTTATAAGGTAAGATATGCTAGCTGCCCTTTGGAAAAGACATGAAAAAATAAAATCTTGTGTGCTAAAGGGAATGCCATGGCTGTTCAAAATGTATCTAATACTACATTTAAACCTGAATATTTAAGCATCTCTTCCTTCAGCACAATCTTCCTTTAGTGCAGAATTACATCTATTTAATGCCAGGTTTGAATGTAAAGCAATGCTTCTATTAAAAGCATCAGGGATCTATGACACTTATCCAAAGAAATGTAGTTCATAGGACAGAGTGGAACTAGAAAGAAGAAGCTCATATTATGTTTGATCAATTCCTTTCCTACCTTTGCAAAGTCTTTTCTTAGATATTAATATAGTTATTGTACAGCTAATATAATTATTAGACAGTACGTTGCATATGTAGCATACATATAATCTACATCCTTTTATATATATATATGCACTGATAAAAAAAGATGCTGTAATGCAGCTAGACAACATCACAAACAGATGTGACTGATGGAGAATCTTCGCTCAGGAACTTGCAGGGCTCATTGACAGAGCTTTAAACTAGACTGGAAGGGGGAGGGGGATGATATCAGGCTTGCCCAAGGGAAGCTGAGGGACGACGTGCCACGGTTAGAGGGAGCGGGTGCCAGCAAGGGCACTCGGCCTGTGTCCGAGATGTGCGGGGTACGCTGGGGCACAGCCGAAGTCGAACAGAGCTGAGCTAGGGGATACTGAGGCAATAGGAGCCAAGAGGGAAATGCCAGTGAAACGCCTCAAAGCACACAAGGGGTGTTCTTCTATGAAGGAGACACGGGTGACAGCCCAGCTGAAGTGCCTCTACACCAATGCACGCAGCATGGGCAACAAGCAGGAGGAGCTGGAAGCCATTGTACATCAGGAAAACTATGATATGGTTGCCATCACAGAAACATGGTGGGATGACTCGCACAACTGGAGCGCAGCGATGGATGGCTATAAACTCTTCAGGAGGGATAGGCGAGGCAGGAGAGGTGGTGGGGTAGCCTTGTATGTTAGGGAGTGTTTGGATAGTTTAGAGCTCGATGATGGTGATGATAGGGTGGAGTGTCTATGGGTAAGAATCAGGGGGAAGGCCAACAAGGCAGATATTGTGGTGGGAGTCTGCTACAGACCACCCCAACCAGGATGAGGAGACAGATGAACTATTCTATAAGCAGCTGGGAGAAGCCTCACGATCGCTAGCCCTTGTTCTTGTGGGGGACTTCAACCTGCCGGATGTCTGCTGGAAATACAACACAGCAGAGAGGAAACAGTCTAGGAGGTTCCTGGAGTGTGTGGCAGATAACTTCCTGACACAGCTGGTGAGGGAGCCAACGAGGGAAGGTGCCCCGCTGGACCTCTTGTTCATGAACAGAGAAGGACTTGTGAGCCATGTGATGGTTGGAGGCCGTCTTGGGCAGAGTGATCACGAAATGATAGAGTTTTTGATACTTGGAGAAGTGAGGAGGGGGGTCAGCAAAACTGCCACCTTAGACTTCCGGAGGGCGGACTTTGGCCTGTTTAGGAGACTGGTCGAGAGAGTCCCCTGGGAGGCAGCCCTAAAGGGCAAAGGGGTCCAGAAAGGCTGGACATTCTTTAAGGAGGAAGTCCTAAAGGCACAAGAGCGGGCTGTCCCCAGGTGCCGAAAGATGAGCTGGCGGGGAAGAAGACCGGCCTGGCTGACTAGAGAGCTCTGGCTAGAACTCAGGAAAAAGAGGAGAGTCTAGGACCTCTGGAAGCAGGGGCAGGCAACTCAGGAGGACTACAAAGGTGTAGCGAGGCTGTGCAGGGAGAAAATTAGAAGGGCCAAAGCTGAGCTAGAGCTCAATCTGGCTGCTGCTGTAAAAGACAACAAAAAACACTTCTTCAAATACATTAGCAGCAAAAGGAGAGCTCAGGAGAATCTGCAGCCCCTAGTAGACGGGGGAGGGAACACAGTGATCAAGGATGAGGAAAAGGCTGAGGTACTTAATGCCTTCTTTAACTCAGTATTTAATAGTAGGGCAAATTGTTCTCTGGGTACCCAGCCCACCGAGTCGGAAGATAGGGACAGGGACCAGAATGGAGCCCCCATAATCCAGGGGGAAATGGTTAGTGACCTGCTGCACCACTTAGACACTCACAAGTCTATGGGGCCTGATGAGATCCACCCGAGAGTACTGAAGGAACTGGCAGAAGTGCTCACCAAGCCCCTCTCCATCATTTACCAGCAGTCCTGGCTAACCGGGGAGGTCCCAGTTGACTGGAGATTAGCTAATGTGACACCCATCTTCAAGAAGGGCCGGAAGGAGGACCCGGGGAACTACAGGCCTGTCAGCCTGACCTCGGTACCAGGGAAGCTGATGGAGCAGATCATCCTGAGTGCCATCACATGGCATGTAGAGAATAACCAAGGGATCAAGCCCAGCCAGCATGGGTTCAGGAAAGGCAGGTCCTGCTTGACCAACCTGATCTCCTTCTACGACAAGGTGACCTGCTTAGTGGATGAGGGGAAGGCTGTGGATGTTGTCTACCTAGACTTCAGTAAAGCCTTTGACACGGTTTCCCACAGCATTCTCCTAGAGAAACTGGCTGCTCATGGCTTGAACGGGTGTACTCTTCGCTGGGTAAAGAACTGGCTGGATGGCTGGGCTCAAAGAGTGGTGGTGAATGGAGTTTACTCCAGTTGGTGGCCGGTCACAAGCGGTGTCCCCCAGGACTCAGCACTGGGGCCAGTTCTGTTTAATATCTTTATCAATGATCTGGACAAAAGGATCGAGTGCACCCGCAGTAAGTTTGCAGATGACACCAAGTTGGGCGGGAGTGTTGATCTGCTTGAGGGGAGGAAGGCTCTGCAGAGGGACCTGGACAGGCTGGATCGATGGGCTGGGGCCAATTGTATGAGGTTCAACAAGGCCAAGTGCAAGGTCCTGCACTTGGGCCACAACAACCCCATGCAACGCTACAGGCTTGGGGAAGAGCAGCTGGAAACCTGCTTGGCAGAAAAGGACCTGGGTGTGTTGGTTGACAGCCACCTGAATATGAGCCAGCAGTGTGCCCAGGTGGCCAAGAAAGCCAATGGCATCCTGGCTTGTATCAGAAATAGTGTGGCCAGCAGGAGTAGGGCAGTGATCATGCCCCTGTACTCGGCACTGGTGAGGCCACACCTCGAATACTGTGTTCATTTTTGGGCCCCTCACTACAAGAGAGACATTGAGGTGCTGGAGCGTGTCCAGAGAAGGGCAACGAAGCTGGGGAAGGGCAGAAGTCTGATGAGGAGCGGCTGAGGGAACTAGGGTTGTTTAGCCTGGAGAAAAGGAGGCTGAGGGGAGACCTTATTGCTCTCTACAACTACCTGAAAGGATGTTGTAGAGAGGTGGGGTTCGGTCTCTTCTCCCAGTTAACAAGCAATAGGAGAAGAGGAAATGGCCTCAAGTTGCGCCAGGGGAGGTTTAGACTGGATATTAGGAAATTTTACTTCACTGAAAGGGTTATCAAGCATTGGACCAGGCTGCCCCGGGAAGTGGTTGAGTCACCATCCCTGGAGGTATTTAAAGGACGTTTGGATGAAGTGCTTAGGGACATGGTGTAGTGGTGGTCTTGGTAGTGTTAGGTTTACGGTTGGACTCGATGATCTTAAAGGTCTTTTCCAACCTATACGATTCTGTGATTCTGAGATGACTGCACCCACGATCCATTTGCACTGCTGGCACAAAGGTGTTTATTTGGCAGACCAGTCTTTCCCACTCTTATGACCAGTTGCACTTCCCTCCAAACATTGCTGGCAGAGGTTCATTCATTCACACTCATATGTTCACACACATATACAAAAATACTACTGAACTTTGAGGATGCTTTTATTTCTGCCACGAAAGGTGTCCCTGTGTATATCTATGCACATATCAAGGGTGCTTTCCCATTCCTTTTCACAGCTGTGAAATGAGCTGCAGTGAGACAGCTCTGCATTTAGCACACTATTTGTTTCCTCTGCATGAAGCCAAATTTGTTACCGGAACTATTTATTTTTTTTCCTTCAAACAAACATCACCTGCAGTCAACTCTAGAAAACTCCTAGGTAGAAAAATACTCAGAGTAAGTGATGCATATTCTGAGCCTCCTCCAGACTCTGCAGCTGGAAAAGGCAGAAGGATTCATCCAGCTCCCAAACCAGACCAACATGCAGCCTTTCAGGGTGGAGAAGGAAGAAGAGGACATGAAGGAAAAGTCTGTCAGCTTATTTAGTTCTTTGCACTCTGTTTTTGGATGTATGACCTTGCCTTTAGCTGCATTTAAATGCAGATCACTCAAGGGCATTGACTTTACCATGCAATCAGTTCTGCACAGAGGCAATCCACCATTTTATTGAGAGCTGCCAATCTCACTAGCAACAATCGTACATTTCTTCCACAACTTTGATCAACACATTGAAGAGCTTTGGGTCAAAAACTTCTCCCAAAGATGATACACCCCAGCATTTGTCACATCAAGGTCTAGGGAAGAGACTGATGTAGAGAACTTTATTTAAAGAAATAAAAATAAAAAATGCTTAGACAGGGTGTCCCAGGCCAAATAACAGCCTGGAAAGACTACTATACAAAGCATTGAAAAATATATACATTGTAAATAAAACAACATTTCAGTGCCACAACTACTTTGGATTATTATTTTTTGTAACAATTGTTAAAGCTCAGTATTAGAAAGGTGCAAACAGAGCTTCAGAGACATGTACAAACTTGATTTCTATCAGCTTCTCTGCACACACAAAGTAAGCTCAAGTAGGCAGAAACCTAGAAGCCTTATGTTAGCCCTTTGAGAAAAGGGCTTATTTTATTAACTTAAATCTAAAGGATAGTCTGTATCTTTCTATTATACCCGCTCCTGCAGAGGCATTTATTTCCCTGCTCTCTTGGGCAAAGCCAGTCCAGCCCAAGGAACAGGCTGCTGCAGCAGCAAAGCAGGAGCTACCTGCACAGATCTTTCCTCTGCAGACAAACTGACTCAGAGAGTGACAGAAGTGGGAGTGATTCCAGCTCCATCCTCCTCCTTTCCTAGCAAGGCATGCAGGAAGAAGTGGGATGGATCTTGAAATGAGACTCAGTAACATATTCCTCCACCAAAGCAATGCCTCTCTGCTTCACAAGGCTTTCCCAGAACTTTTTGGGAGATGCTACCTCTTTGTAACACAGCTGCTTCTTAGGAGAGCCTGAGTACTCAACCCAGGTTCTCAATCAAAACATATATCCACTAGACTATTACAACAATTAAATAGCATAGGTAAACAACAGTGAAATACATTACCAGGAGCTCCACAAGAAATTCATACTCACAGAAAACATTTGTTCAACATCACTCTCTCCACATCTAGAAAAAGCACTTGCTCCACTGCTTCCCACCCCATTCCGCAAGGCACGAGCAAAGCACCTTCTCAAGTTTGCAAAAACCTCTGACACTAACCCATCACTAAAGCATGAAGAGAATAAAATTACAGTTATTAGCATTTAAAAGTAGGTAAATCAAGCCCTAATTCACATATCAGTACAAAAGAGCAAAAACAACAGAAAAAAATTGATTATATACCCACTACCTGAAATGGAGATACTGTGCTCCTAGAAAGCAATGTTTGTTCTGAGTCCATTCCAGATACTGAAGCTGGAAACACATCCTAGTAGCATATTTCTTCCAAAACAGTGCATGTTTCTAAATATAGAACTAATTTAGGCTTAACAGTTATCCTCTAGGTACCAAAACCCAAACTACATAAGTCACACAGGTGCCTCATCTTTGGAAAACCAGCCAAGTGACCTGAATAAAGTGCAGGTGTGAGAGCATGGACCCAGAGGACTTTGCTGGGCCAGATTCCTGAGAATCCACCAGTTGCTGGGTGTCTTTGACATTATTTTCACAAATTCATTTGTTTAACAACAGTCTCTCTCCCGCTCTTTCCTCTCCCTAACAAGCTTATTTATATCCAGATTTACTTGGAAAAATGTAACAGAGAGTTACAGGTTTATTTCTATGTGTAGGTATGCTTAAGCATGCTTCTCAGGGTCCATGTGGACCTAAGATAGTTCAATCCCTGTTTAATCAAAGCAAAGGAAAGGATGTGTCTCTTCACCATCTCGGCAAATAAACACAGCCCCTGGTCACAGCTGGTTTCTCAGATAAACACTGGGGAAAGTCCTTGCCCTCAAGTTCATACAGTGTTGATTCTGACAGACTTGTAGAGGAAGAAAATTTTAAAGTCAAGGGGCACTTATTGAGATCAGCCAGGCATTATCTTACTTAGGATTTACATCTGGGTGGCTGAAAACAAGTACCTCAACTCCACCTAACCACTGCAGGGATACATGGTAACTGGAGATCCCTCAAACATCGTCCAGGCCTGTAATAACAGAGAACTTCAGGCAGCCACATCAACATCTCTGATTGCAAAAAGATACCAGAAATTGTACAGAAGGAAAAGCCACTTTCTTTAAAGAGCACGGGAGAAACCCTCAGTCTATTTAAGCCAGGAGGAGTTTTGCCACCAATTTAATGAGCCAAGATTATCATTGTAATACCTGAAATTAAAAACAAAACAAAACAAAACAAAACAAAACAAACCCAAAAAACCACACAGGAGGATGGGGGGGGGGACGACACAGGGCTTGCAGGTACAGGGGCATTAAGAGAGATGCTGATCCAAATCTAAATGCATTAAACCTGTGACTGAGCAAGTATTTGGCAGCTTTGACCTCTTTGGGATCTATAAAAGAAAGCATACCTTTTATTACTAGTGAAAACACTGCCCTGGCACTAAGGAGGAGAAGATTAGGAAGGTTTGTGGTTTTTAACAGGATTTATAGGTCTAAGCATGCTTTCAATGTAACCAAACAGATTTTTCAGATGTCTCTTTTCCTTTGGTTTCTCTAGCACACTTGAGAGCTGACCAGGACAGGCATGCAGCAGCAGGGTCTCCTGAGCCCCATGTCCTGGGTAGGGAGCAGTGAAGACCTGTCCCCCTGTGGCCTCAGTGTTGTCTCACAAATGGAGTTCATTACCCAGTGTGCAACACCCAATATGCACACAGAGCCGAGATATTATTTCTGGTTTTGCGCAAAACCAGGTGCTAGGTGGTCATTCCACAAAGTTAGCACACTGCTCGTTCATGCAGGTACAATATTTATGCAGTCTAGTTATACATATGCATAAGTAATTACACAAAGTGGTTTTCTATTGGTCTACATTTTCTTGTCTCAATCTTAAAGCTACAGTACTACTTTAATAGTAGTGCGCATGCTCAAAGGTGAGGGGTCTCTGCTTGGGCCGGGGTCTCCAGGTCAAGGGGGGTGATTTTTAGTATTCTAATGAGGATAGTTCATGTGAGGGTGCTTCTTATCACAATTCTACTAGTTGTTTCAGATGGTTCCAAAAACATCTTAATTAGCTTACATGTTTCTCCAGGATGTGCTTCACTCCCAAGGACAATAATTCTTGATTAGACGTTCCATGTTCCAGTCTGAATCCCCCTTATCAACTTTACGTAAGTCCCGGCCTTCCACCAGCTCCTGATTGACTACAATTCCCCCCTTTGAGACGATCTAAGAATATTTCTTAGATAAGTCTCACTTTCTCCTCAGGTTGCTTAGCAAATGCTAAGCAACATCTGCAGGTACACTGTAGTAACATATAGACATACTTAATCCAATCAGTATTATGCCCAACAACTTCTTTACACACGGTCTTAAATCAGGGAACCAAGAGGTCAGCCATCTCCAGGTCTCTTCAAATCCTAAGGAAGTATCATCCTTTTGAATTACATGTAAAATTTTAGTTTGTTGCCAAATTTCATTTAGATTGGTCGAGATTCGTCCACTCTGGTCAACGTAAACACAACAACTAGTGTTTAACATTGTACAGACTCCTCCTTGTGAAGTCAGGAGCATGTCTAAAGCCATCCTATAGTTCTCTCTGTTAATCCCAAGTGGACTTTAGAGTTCCATGGATTTGGATAACTTTCTTGGTTCCCTTTGGTGGCATGTAGAAGTATTATTAGGCAAAAGAGGGATATCATTCCCTTTATTTCCTTCACTTTCCACCTGAAAGAATTCAGTATGTTTACAAAGATATGTTAACAATATTATATTACAATATAATATAACATTATATATTATATAGATATATAACAATAACAATTGTTATATAGATATATAACAATATTAACAATACAAGAAAATACAGAAGTAATTCCCTTTGAACACAATCTATATGGGCTATGGATTCTATCCGAGTCCAAGTACAGTTCATTTATTTCCGAGTCAGCTTCAATTTCAAAGGTGCTGTTTCTCTCAATGTCCACTCTTCTGGAGGGGAGGTTTTCACTCGTGTGTAGTGAATCCAAGAATCTATTCCTTTTACTTTAATAGCTGTGGGGGTAATTAGTAACACCAAATATGGTCCCTTCTAGCATTCTTTCAAAGGTTCATCTTTCCAGGTTCAGATGTAGACTTGGTCTCCCGGTGTCACAGATGGAGTGAGCGAGCACTTCACTTGTTAGAGAAAAGTAAAAAATATAGTTTATTGATACAGAATAGGGAGTTAACAAAGTTCAATGCGACAGTGTTTTAACAAGATTCGATGGCGAGGTGCACTTGATTATTTACTGCATAGAGGACAGGGTCAGACAAAACTGTCAGGGAGACCCTCCCGTTGAGTCATGAGGTTCGGAAAGGATCCCCTTGCTTTCTAAACTCCTTCTCAGAGAGGAGTCTAGGTGTGGCTAGATCCAGTCCTAGTCCCAGACTTGGTCAACGGTTTATGTCTAAAGGGTTATATATGTGCGCAATCAATCCTTTATATCACTTAGCTAAGATTTCAAAGTTTAGCATGCTATTAGTCACTTACCGAGGATCTGTTGCGGCAAGGAATCTCTCAACCTCAAGGAGTAACCTTGAGAGGCGTCCCTGCTCAAGGGGAGATCCTGGCGTGCAGCCCGCTGCCGTGCAGGAGAGCTCAACGGGCTCTTGGGCTGCTCACTACTTATGGGGGATAAGATGATTGACTCATAGTCATATTTGCATATCAGCAAGAGGTTTAGATCCCTGCTTCAGGCAGCCCTTGGCTACTTTGTTGCTATTCGTCCTCAAGGTCCAGCATAAGCTGGATGCAGCTATCAGGATGACTCCCACTGATGGTTACTGCTTGTGCAGGGAGCGGGGGGGGGGAGCACACCGCCACACCCGGTTGAAAGGTATGCACTGGAGTGTCTAGTGGAACAGGTGTTCTCTCATTCAGGTACCTGTGAAGGGAAGACAAAGTACACCCCAATGACAGCAGATATTCAGTCAGTATTTGGTCTCCACTGACATGCATTTGATCACTCCTTCCTGTTAATTTATTTACAGGATACAGTTTACCATACAGAATTTCAAAAGGACTAGCCCCTTCTCTAACTCTAGGAGTAATCCTGATTCTTAGCAATGCTATAGGTAGAACTTCTATCCATTTCATTTGAGTTTCCTGGCATAATTTCAAAATTTGTCTCTTTAAAGTTTGATTCATCCGCTCTACTTTCCCACTGCATTGCGGTCTCCAAGGGTGTTGTGGTTTAGCCCCAGTCAGCAATTCACTACCACGCAGCCGCTCACTCACTCCCCCCTGGTGGGATGGGGGAGAGAATCAGAAGAGCAAAAGTAAGAAAACTTGTGGGTTGAGATAAGAACAGCTTAATAATTGGAACAAAAAATAATAAAAATAAATTGTAATGAGAAAGAAAACAACAAGAGAGCAAGAGAGGAACAAAAACCCAGGGAAAAAAAACCAGTGATACAACCGCTCACCACCCAACGCCCAGCCAGTCCCCGAGCAGCAACTGCTACCCCCTGGCCAACTCCCCCAGTTTCTATACTGAGCATGACGCCATATGGTATGGAATAGCCCTTGGGCCAGTTTGGATCAGCTGTCCTGGCTGTGTCCCCTCCCAGCTTCTTGGGCACCTGCCAGAGCAGGGGAAGCTGAAAAGTCCTTGACCAGTGTAAACACCGCTTAGCAACAGCCAAAACATCGGCGTGTTATCAACATTATTCTCATACTAAAACCCAAAGCACAGCACTATACCAGCTACTAGGAAGAAAATTAACTCTATCCCAGCCGAAACCAGGACAAAGGGGTATGTAAATTCCAATCAAATTGCAAAAACTTAGCAACCTCTTGTACAATTTTAGCAATTAAATGGGGCACATTATCTGAGGCCATTCCTTCAGGGATACCAAATCTAGGGATTATGTCTTTCAACAGTACTCTGACTACCTCTCTAGCTTTGTTGGTTTGGCATGGGAAAGCTTCTGGCCATCCAGAAAAGGTATCTACTAATACCAATAAGTATTTAAATTGATTACACCTAGGTAACTCAGAGAAATCTATTTGCCAGTACTCCCCTGGAGTTTGTCCCCTTTTAACCTGTCCCAGAGGAGGTCTCCTCTGTATCTTTGGATTGTTCTTGGAACATATCGAGCACTGCTTTACAATAGCATTAGCTAGTTTTTGCATTCTTGGTCCTATGGCATATCATCTGATGTCTGCTATTACTGCATCTGCTCCCATATGGGTTTCTTGATGAGTCCTTTTTATTAATTCCCTTATTAGTGGGGCAGTGACTATTATTTGTCCAGTATCAGTCGTCCACCATCCATCCTGGGTTTTGGTACAGTTTAGAAGTTTTGCTAATTGATTGTTCTTTTCCAAATATATTGGAGGATCCAGTAAAATTCTTCCAGTCGGAATTAAAGCCCCCACCTTAGAATCTGTCAAAGCTGCCCTTTTTGCTGTCTCATCAGCTTTTCAATTTCCACTAATGATATCTGTTTGTCCCTTCTGATGGGCTTTACAGTGTATTACTGACACCTCCTTTGTCTTGAGAACAGCCTGTAATAATTTTAAAATTGCCTCTCCATGTTTGATTGGGGTTCCTTGGGAAGATAACAATCCTCTTTCCTTCCATATAGCTCCACGGCCATGTATCACTCCAAAGGCATATTTTGAGTCCGTATATATGTTTACTGTCATGTTTTCAGACAATTCCAGTGCTCTGGTTAGTGCAGCGATCTCAGCCTTTTGTGCTGATGTAGTGACAGGTAGTGGTTTTGCTTCTATTTCCCTATGCAACATTACCACAGCATATCCAGTTTTTCGTTTCCCATCATCCACAAAGCTTCTACCATCAGTGAATAACTCCCAATCTGGGTCTTCCAGGGGTACATCTTTCAAATCTGGTCGGCTGGAATACACCTGTTCTATAACTTGTAGACAGTTGTGCTCTAGTTCATGATTTTCATTGACAGGGAGTAAAGTAGCAGGATTCAAGGTTGAAGTCACCTTTAAAGTGACATCATCTTGTTCAACCAAAGTTGCTTGGTATTGGATTAATCTGCTTGGAGACGACCAATGATGGCCACGTTGTTCTAACACTGTTTGAAGGGCATGAGGTACAAAGATGGTAATAGGTTGTCCCAAGGTTAGTTTTTGGGCTTCGGCAATCAATAAGACCATTGCCGCCACTGCTCTAAGGCACGCTGGCCATCCTTTACTTACTTCATCTAATTGTTTAGAGAAGTAAGCTACAGGTCTTTTCCAGTCTCCCAATGTCTGGGTCAACACTCCCAGAGCTACATGCTGTCTCTCATGTACATATAAGATGAAAGATTTGCTTAGATTCGGCAGCCCTAACGCTGGGGCTCGCATCAGTTCAGTTTTTATGGTATCAAAGCTTTTCTGGCATTCGGGAGTCCATTCTAATATCTCTTCAGGACGCCTAATAGCAGCATACAGTGGTTTAGCAATTAAACTAAAATTTGGTATCCAAAGGCGACACCATCCGGCCATTCCTAGGAATCCCCTCAATTCTTTCTTTGATCGAGGAGGAACTATTCGGCATATAGCTTCCTTCCGCTCTAAACTCAATTTTCTTTCACCCTGTGAAACTTCAAAACCCAGGTATTCCACAGTTGTTTGTACAATTTGGGCTTTCTTTTGTGATACTCTGTATCCAGCAAATCCCAGGAAATTTAACAGATCAATAGTGGCTCCTTTGCATTCTTGTTCTGAGGCAGTCCCTATGAGTATATCATCTACATACTGTAGCAAAGTAACAGAAGGATGCTCACCTTGCCAGTCTTCCAGTTCTTTAGCTAGTACTTTACCGAACAGGGTAGGGCTGTTCTTAAATCCCTGGGGTAGCACAGTCCAGCAGAGTTGGACTTTTCTTCCGGTGGTTGGACTTTCCCATTCGAATGCAAACAATTTCTAACTTTCTTCTTCCAGCGGTATACAAAAGAAAGCATCCTTCAGATCCAGTACTGTAAAATAAACATTATTCTCAGGTATTGATGATAACAGAGTGTATGGATTTGGAACTACCGGATGCACATCAACTGTAATCCTGTTAATTTCTCTTAAATCCTGTACCAACCAATACTTCTGTGTTTGGGGCTTCCTGACTGGCAAAACTGGAGTATTATATTCAGATTGGCATTCTCTTAATAGTCCATACTGAATAAAGTCATTTATCAACAGTTCCAAACCTATGCTGGCTTCCAACTTAATAGGATATTGTCTCTTTCTTACCAGTTGTGCTCCAGACTTCAATTCTATTTTTACCAGTACAGCATTTTTTGCTCTTCCCGGTCTCTTGGTTGCCCATACTGTAGGTATCACAGTGTCCAGGATTTCCTCTGGGATGTTGATATTCTCCTGTTGCTTTGCAGTCAATAAACAAAATTGTGCTTTCCAGGCAGTTTCTTTTGGTAGATGTAACTCTATTGATCTATCAGAAAAGGTTATTTGTGCTCTTAATTTACAAAGTAAATCTCACCTTAGAAGAGGAATGGGGCACTCCGGCATATAGAGGAACTCATGAGATACCACTTTACCTCCAATTTTACATTCCATCGGTTTCAGAAATGGTTTCAAAGCTCACTTTCCCGTGACCCCAACAATAGGCATATATATTTTACTTAAAGGTCCCTTATGGCTAGTCACTACAGAATGGATGGCCCCCATGTCTATCAGAAAAATCTATAATTTCATTCCCCAGCTGAACTGGAACCAGGGAATCGGCTGGGGAAACTTCAATATTCTCCCCTGGTCCCCGTCAATCCGAATCTGAGGTTCCCAGCATAAATAGATCAGCCTCCCGTATAGATCCCCCGCCTTGGGTAATCGGTTTTCTCTTCGGGCATTCATTTTTCCGATGCCCATCTTCCCTACAGTATGCACACTGATTCGATCCTAACAGATGACTTGCAACAGGGATAGACCCAGGGTTCCTGCCCTGGCTCCTACCTCTGCCTCTATCATTTCCTTGATAATATCCTCGTCCCCTTCCTCTGCTTTTTGTCAAATTCCCTGCAATTGCTGCGGCCAGTAATGTAGCCTGCAGCTTCCTGTCCTTTAATTTTTCCTTTTGTTTCTCCCTTTTCTCTGTTTCGTCCCGATTATTATATACCTTATAAGCTATTTCTATCAGTTGGGATATAGACATTCCTCCTGCTCCATCCACCTTTTGTAGCTTTTTCCTTATATCTGGGGCAGATTGTCCGATAAACAACATATTAAACATTCTCTGATTAGTCTCTTCCTCTGGATTCAAGTCAGTCCATTTTCTAGCTGTCTCACACAATCTCTCAAAATGCTGAGGGGCTCTCATTATTCTCTTGTTTAATATCATACAATTTTGCTAGATTTTTAGGTCTCGGAACCCCATGTTGTATCCCATATAAAATCAATTGTTGATATTGTTTAATCATAGCCCTTCCTATGCTGGTATTGGGATCCCATTCAGGATCATTTTTAGGCATGAACCTGGCAGGATCATCATTGGCATTCCACCTTTGATTTTCCTGTTCGGCTTTTTCCATTACCAATCGCCTTTCTTCTGGAGTAAAAAGAGTGCCTAACAGTGTCTGCATGTCTCCCCATGTAGGGTTATGATTGATTACATATAATTGCGTACCCTAACTGATACATTTTGTCTGGGTTTTCCCAATAGGATCCAACTGATTACTTCCAATTTAAAAGATCTGAAGTAGTACATGGTACATGCACAAACACTGGTAAGCCTTCCACTCCAGTTGCCTGTTGGAGTGGTGCCTGTATTACAGGTGCACGAGCTTGAGTCCTTCCGGAGATTAGTGAAGAGTCCATCTGAGTGGACCGTTCCCCTACTCCATCAGACTCAATTTCATTATTTAACTCCTCCTGCTTAGTTCTTGGCACTAATAATTGAATGTCCTCTGGTTCCTCATTACTCCTGATACATCCTTTCCCAATATCACATGCAGAACAACATCTTTGGTTTTGTTTAACCCATACCATCAGGATCACTATTCAACAGTTTACATTTCTTTCTGATTTCATTATTATTTCACAATGTAAAGAACAAATCAACATATGGTACTTCATCCCATTTATCCATCCTTCTACAGAAAAGCATCAATAGCAACACAGTATTATAATTTAGAGTTCCATTTTCAGCCATTTTTCATCATCACCTAATTTGTACATTGGCCACCACTGATTACAATATTTACAGAGTTTTTCTTTAGTTAGGGGATCCCCTCCAAATTTCTGCCAATTCTTCAGGATGCATCCTAAAGGAGTGCAGGGAGGTATCTTGGTAGAGGGATTTAAACCCATATTATTTCCTAGGAAAAACTTTGTTAACCAGGACTTCATGTACTCAGCAACCAAAGGATATTCCGATATTCCTTTCAAGCATCTACGTACAGAAGTCTAAGGCATCTTATGGGAATTTGAAGGTGCTTTATGGGTGTCTTAGAGCAATTTCAAAACAGAAACTGATACTGAAACAAAAACCAGAACAAGGAATATCTCCCTTCGTTAAACAGATCGGCACTGAAAAAGCATAAACCAGAATGAGGGAAGTCTCCCTTCATTACTCAAACAAGATTATGCTACTGCCATGTATCTTTCCTGATGTGTCTTATGCAGAGCCCAGAACAAAAACAGAACCAGATTTCCCACTCACCGAGATTTCCTTCTCTGCAGTCCCCTGAAGATATCTCGTCAAATTCGTGTTGCACTGTTGTGTCACTTACCGCCTGACCGCAGAAGGGAGGCCGAAGGGAATCCCCAATCAACAGGTCAGTGCACGCCGGAATCCATTCGGACCACCACTTCCCGTCAGGACAGCAAGACGATCCAGGCAACACATTATGGCAGTCCCATCTGGGTCACCAAAATGTTATCTCATAAACGGAGTTCATTACCCAGTGTGCAACACCCAATACGCACACAGAGCCGAGATATTATTTCTGGTTTTGCGCAAAACCAGGTGCTAGGTGGTCATTCCACAAAGTTAGCACACTGCTCGTTCATGCAGGTACAATATTTATGCAGTCTAGTTATACATATGCATAAGTAATTACACAAAGTGGTTTTCTATTGGTCTACATTTTCTTGTCTCAATCTTAAAGCTACAGTACTACTTTAATAGTAGTGCGCATGCTCAAAGGTGAGGGGTCTCTGCTTGGGCCGGGGTCTCCAGGTCAAGGGGGGTGATTTTTAGTATTCTAATGAGGATAGTTCATGTGAGGGTGCTTCTTATCACACTTCTACTAGTAGTTTCAGATTGTTCCATAAACATCTTAATTAGCTTACATATTTGTCCTGGTTTTGGCTGGGATAGAGTTAATTTTCTTCCTAGCAGTATAGTGCTGTGCTTTGGATTTAGGATGAGAATAATGTTGATAACACACTGATGTTTTGGCTGTTGCTAAGTGGTGTTTACACTGGTCAAGGACTTTTCAGCTTCCCCTGCTCTGCTGGGGGCACAAGAAGCTGGGAGGGGACACAGCCAGGACAGCTGACCCAAACTGGCCAAGGGGCTATTCCATACCATATGGCATCATGCTCAGTATAGAAACTGGGGGAGTTGGCCGGGGGGTAGCAGTCGCTGCCCGGGGACTGGCTGGGCATCAGTCGGCGGGTGGTGAGCGGTTGTATCACTGGTTTTTTTCCCTTGGATTTTGTTCCTCTCTCGCTCTCTTGTTTTCCTTCTCATTACAATTTTATTATTATTATTATTATTATTATTATTATTATTATTATTATTATTATTATTAATTTTGTTCCAATTATTAAACTGTTCTTATCTCAGCCCACGAGTTTTCTTACTTTTCTTCTTCCGATTCTCTCCCCCATCCCACCAGGGTGGGGAGGGTGAGCGAGCGGCTGGGTGGTACTGAATTGCCGACTGGGGCTAAACCACGACAGTCCTTTTTGGCGACCAACATGGGGCTCGAGGGGTTTGAGATAATAACAGATTAACCAGAGCGTATTAAGGAATTTAGATCTGTTAGTAGTTGTGGGACGTGATATTGATCCATTTGTTCCTAGCATCGGTTTACCTGATCTGCACCATGCTCATTTTTTTGCTGTACATATTAAAGATCGGTGTTGGTTTTTGCAGTTTGCTGTGCTCTGCTTTAATTGGTGATGTTTTGCCTGTGAGGTTTGTTATTAAAACAGTGACCTTGGGTTTATTTTGCTAAGTGCCGTACCGAAACGATTACTGTACGTCGGGTACCACCTTATGGAGACAATTAGCAATTATAGTTCTTCCTCTGACAGGTTTTTTATGGAGGAAATAAATACAAAATGGCACCTTCGCCACTTTCTTCTACAATGTTTCCTCCTTCCTTACAATAAGTTTTCAGTATCTTGAACATCCTTGGGTAGTTAAGATACTTCTATTGGTATTGCTTGGGAATACTGTTTCATTTTTGTCTAAAATTAGTATGCAATTTAAGAATACCACCCAGAGATCTGCCCCAAGGCTGGATAGTTATGAGTGGCAGGGTGTGTGGGATAGCATGGGCAAATGCCTAAGTTATTGGGCACCTTCAATGTTTTGGAACTTCACCCCTGAACAAGTGCTGAATCCGGAAAAACTAGTAGAATATTTGGAAAAACTATGCTGTTACCCTGCCAATTCTAGGGAGACACAAATCCCTGCAATGTGCTGGGGCCTGGCCCCTGCCTACCGAGCCCTGTTCAACACTATTCAGAACCCTCAAGGATCTGGTGACAAAACGACAGACACCGCGGCTGCTCCAGCCCCTCCTGCGACAGGCACTGCGGCTACTCCAGCACCCCCTGCGACAGGCACTGCGGTCACTCCAGCCCCCCTGCGACAGATAATGCAGTTGAAGCAGGGAACCAACCCGTGTCAGTATCAGTCGCCCCTATACACAAGAAGAAAACCTGGAAGCGAAAGTCAGCTCGTTTAGAAAGGGAAGATGAAAGAGCAGGGCCATCACAGGGAGAGGAGGAGGAAGAGGAAGAGGAAGAGGAAGAACTTGTGGATGAGACGGAAACCACCCGATCCCTATCCCTGAGTGAGCTGCGAGATATGCGAAAAGATCTCAGCCGTCATCCAGGCGAGCACGTTCTCACCTGGCTGCTCCGATGCTGGGATAGCGGGGCCAGTAGCCTGGAATTAGAGGGTAAGGAAGCCAAGCAGCTGGGATCCATTTCTAGGGAAGGGGGCATTGACAAAGCGATTGGAAAAGGGGAACCAGCCCGCAGCCTCTGGAGGCAACTCCTGTCAGCTATAAAGGAAAGAGATCCCTTCAAGGAAGATGTTGTATATCGCCCTGGGAAATGGACCATCATGGAGAGAGGTATCCAGTACCTGAGGGAATTAGCCGTGTTGGAGGTGATTTATGGTGACCTGGACAGCAAGCAGTTACCCAAAGATCCAGATGAAGTCCAGTACACACGACCCATGTGGTGGAAGTTTGTATGGAGCGCACCATTGTCGTGTGCCAACTCATTGGCAATATGGACCTGGAAAGACGGAGAGGGTCCAACAGTGGATGAAGCAGCTAGCCAGCTCTGGGAATACGAAGAAAGTCTCTCTTCCTCCCTTGTCTCAGCTGTGGAGAAACTATCCTGGGAGATCCAATGATTCAAAGAGGATAGGTCCTACTCCCCACCTGTACGGGCCAGCATCTCAGCTATTAGGAGTCAGCGTTCTTCTGCTCAAGAGAGAGGATATAGAGGGTACACACCACGGGGCACCCTATGGTTTTACCTGCGTGACCACGGAGAGGACATGAGGAAGTGGGATGGAAAACCTACCTCAACCCTAGAGGCACGGGTATGTGAGTTGCAAAGAAAAACAATCACCAAAGGGGGTTCTTCCAGGAAAAGTGCTGCTCCGGTTTCCAGTGGGCAGTTCCCCAGACAGAGTAAAAGGGCTGATCTTACTCCTGATTTTAATGAAGAAATTCCTGACTCATATACACAAGAAATGGGTAATGAATATTATGACCAGGATTAGGGGGGCCCTGCCTCCAGCCAGGTGGAGGAAAGGGACAACCGGGTTTATTGGACTGTGTGGATTCGATGGCCTGGCACATCAGACCCACAGGAGTAGAAGGCTGTAGTGGACACCGGTGCACAGTGTACCCTAAGGCCTTCAAGCTATAAAGGGGCAGAACCCATCTGTATTTCTGGGGTGACAGAGGGATCCCAACAGCTGACTGTATTGGAGGCTGAAGTGAGCCTAACTGGGAATGAGTGGCAGAAGCACCCCATTGTGACTGGCCCAGAGGCTCTGTGCATCCTTGGCATAGACTACCTCAGGAGAGGGTATTTCAAGGACCCAAAAGGGTACCGGTGGGCTTTTGGTATAGCTGCCTTGGAGACGGAGGAAATTAAACAGCTGTCTACCTTGCCTGGTCTCTCAGAGGACCCTTCTGTTGTGGGGCTGCTGAGGGTCAAAGAACAACAGGTGCCAATCGCTACCACAACGGTGCACCGGAGGCAATATCGTACCAACCAAGACTCCCTGATTCCCATCCATGAGCTGATTCGTCGACTGGAGAGCCAAGGAGTGATCAGTAAGACTCGTTCACCTTTTAACAGTCCTATATGGCCAGTGCGAAAGTCTAATGGAGAGTGGAGACTGACAGTAGACTATCGTGGCCTGAATGAAGTCACGCTGCCATGCTGGACCTGCAATACGAACTGGAGTCAAAGGCAGCCAAGTGGTATGCCACAACTGATATTGCTAATGCGTTTTTCTCAATCCCTTTGGCAGCAGAGTGCAGGCCGCAGTTTGCTTTCACTTGGAGGGGTGTTCAGTACACCTGGAATCGACTGCCCCAGGGGTGGAAACACAGCCCTACCATTTGACATGGACTGATTCAGACTGCACTGGAACAGGGGGAAGCTCCAGAACATCTGCAATACATTGATGACATCATCGTGTGGGCAATAAAGCAGAAGAAGTTTTTGAGAAAGGGAAGGAAATAGTCCAGATCCTCCTGAAAGCTGCTTTTGCCATAAAACAAAGTAAGGTCAAGGGACCTGCACAGGAGAACCAGATTTTAGGAATAAAATGGCAAGATGGACATCATCAGATCCCAATGGATGTGATTAACAAAATAACAGCCATGTCTCCACCAAGTAGCAAAAAGGAAACACAAGCTTTCTTAGGCGTTGTGGGTTTTTGGAGAATGCATATTCCAAATTACAGTCTGATCATAAGCCCTCTCTACCTAGTGAACCGGAAGAAGAACAATGTCAAATGGGGCCCTGAGCAACGACAAGCCTTTGAACAAATTAAACAGGAGATAGTTCATGCAGTAGCCCTTGGGCCAGTCTGGGCAGGGCAAGACGTAACAAATGTGCTCTAACTGCAGCCGGGGAGAATGGCCCTACCTGGAGCCTCTGGCAGAAAGCACCAGGGCAGACTCGAGGTCGACCCCTAGGGTTTTGGAGTCGGGGATACAGAGGATCCAAGGCCCGCTATACTCCAACTGAAAAAGAGTTATTGGCTGCATATGAAGGGGTTCGAAGTGGTTGGTACTGAAGCACAGCTCCTCCTGGCACCCCAACTGCCGGTGCTGGGCTGGGTGTTCAAAGGGAGGGTCCCCTCTACACATCATGCAACTGATGCTACGTGGAGTAAGTGGGTTGCACTGATCACACAACGGGCTTGGATAGGAAACCCCAATCGCCCAGGGATCTTGGAAGTGATCATGGACTGGCCAGAAGGCAAAGATTTTGGAATATCGCCAGAGGAGGAGGTGACGCGTGCTGAGGAGGCCCCACTGTACAATAAACTACCAGAAAATGAGAAGCAATGTGCCCTGTTCACTGATGGGTCCTGTTGTCTTGTGGGAAAGCATTGGAGGTGGAAGGCTGCTGTATGGAGTCCTATACAACAAGTGGTAGAAACTGCTGAAGGAGAAGGTGAATCAAGCCAATTTGCAGAAGTTAAAGCCATCCAGCTGGCCTTAGACATTGCTGAACGAGAAAAGTGGCCAGTGCTCTATCTCTACACTGACTCATGGATGGTGGCCAATGCCCTGTGGGGGTGGTTACAGCAATGGAAGCAGAACAATTGGCAGCGCAGAGGCAAACCCATCTGGGCTGCAGCACTGTGGCAAGATATTGCTGCCTGGGTAGAGAACCTGGTTGTAAAAGTACGTCACGTAGATGCTCAGGTACCCAAGAGTCGGGCCACTGAGGAACATCAAAACAACCAGCAGGTGGATCAGGCTGCTAAGACTGGAGTGCCTCAGGTGGATCTGGACTGGCAACATAAGGGTGAATTATTTATAGCTTGGTGGGCCCATGACACCTCAGGCCATCAAGGAAGAGATGCAACATATACATGGGCTCGTGATCGAGGGGTGGGCTTGACCATGGACACTATTGCACAGGTTATCCATGAATGTGAAACATGCGCTGCAATTAAACAATCCAAGTGGTTAAAGCCTCTGTGGTATGGAGGGCGATGGCTGAAACATCAATATGGGGAGGCCTGGCAGATCGATTATATCACACTCCCACAAACCCGCCAAGGCAAGCGCCATGTGCTTACAATGGTGGAAGCAACCACCGCATGGCTGGAAACATATCCTGTGCCCCATGCCACCACCTGGAACACTATCCTGGGCCTTGAAAAGCAAGTCCTATGGCGACATGGCACCCCAGAGAGAATTGAGTCAGACAACGAAACTCATTTTCGAAACAACCTCATAGACACCTGGGCCAATGACCATGGCACTGAGTGGGTATATCACATCCCCTATCATGCACCAGCCTCCGGGAAAATCGAACGATACAATGGACTGTTAAAGACCACACTGAGAGCAATGGGTGCTGGGACATTCAGACATTGGGATACACATTTAGCAAAGGCCACCTGGTTAGTTAACACTAGGGGATCTGCCAATCGAGCTGGCCCTGCCCAATCAAAACTTTTATGCACTGTAGAAGGGGATAAGGTCCCTGTAGTGCACATAAAAACATGCTGGGGAAGACAGTCTGGGTTACTCCTGCCTCGGGCAAAGGCAAGCCCATTCGTGGGATTGCTTTTGCTCAAGGACCTGGGTGCACTTGGTGGGCAATGGGAAAGGATGGGGAAGTCCGATGTGTACCTTAAGGGGATTTGATTTTGGGTGAGAATAGCCAATGAACTAAATGGTATGATGTTAATTGCTATATAATACTGGATGTCATCACTTTTATGGTTGCTATATGCCATGTCAACGGTATTTCAGTGAGAATCACCCAGATTAATGAAGAATGAACTTTGATGAAACCAAGCGAAGTGCAGTGGTGATGGAACCAGAACTGGCTTCAGCATGCAACAGTCCACCACCACACCCCATCTCTCCTGCCCTGAAGGACTGTTATGGCAGATGGAGCTCAAAGTCATGGACTAAATGAACTGAAGGGACATTTTAGAGGGATGGCCCATAGACCAAGGGAATGATAACTGTGTGTACATATATATATATATATATATATATATATATATATCAAGGGACAGGAAAAGTGGTGGTGATTAATTGTATTAGAAAGGGTAGAACCTGGGCATGACGTAGATGGTATAGAATAAGGGGTGGATACTGTCCTGGTTTCGGCTGGGATAGAGTTACTTTTCTTCCTAGTAGCTGGTATAGTGCTGTGTTTTGGATTTTAGTATGAGAATAATGTTGATAACACGCCGATTTTTTGGCTGTTACTAAGTGGTGTTTACACTGGTCAAGGACTTTTCAGCTTCCCCTGCTCTGCCGGGTGCACAAGAAATGGGAGGGGACACAGCCAGGACAGCTGACCCACACTGGCCAAAGGGCTATTCCATACCATATGATGTCATGCCCAGTATAGAAACTGGGGGAGTTGGCCGGGGGGTAGCGATCGCTGCTTGGGGACTGGCTGGGCATCGGTTGACGGGTGGTGAGTGGTTGTATCTTTTTTTTTTTTTTTTCTTTTTTTCCTCCCTTGGGTTTTGTTCCTCGCTCTCTCTTGTTGTTTTCCTTCTCATTACAATTCATTATTATTATTACTATTATTTTGTTCCAATTATTAAACTGTTCTTATCTCAACCCACGAGTTTTCTTACTTTTGCTCTTCTGATTCTCTCCCCCACCCCACCGGCGGGGAGTGAGCGAGCAGCTGCGTGGGGCTTAGCTGCCGGCTGGAGCTAAACCACGACAGCTTCTCACAGCGCCCCACCAGCGAGGAGGCTGGGGTGCAGAAGAAGCTGGGAGGGGGCACAGCCGGGACAGCTGACCCAAACTGACCAAAGGGCTATTCCAGACCATATGGCCTCATGCTCAGCATATAAAGCTGGGGAAGAAGAAGGAAGGGGGGGACATTCGGAGTGATGGTGTTTGTCTTCCCCAGTAACCATTACGCGTGCTGGAGCCCTGCTTTCCTGGAGATGGCTGAACACCTGCCTGCCCAGGGGAAGGAGTGAATGGATTCCTTGCTTTGCTTTGCTTGCGTGTGTGGCTTTTGCTTTCCCTATGAAACTGTCTTTATCTCAGCCCACGAGTGTTCTCACTTTTACCCTTCTGATTCTCTCCCCCATTCCACCAGGGGGGAGTGAGCGAGCGCCTGAGTGGGGCTTAGTTGCCATCTGGGGCTAAACCACGACAGTCCTTTTTGGCGCCCAACATGGGGCTCAAAGGGTTCAAGATAATGACAGATTTGATTGGAATGTGCTAGATGATAGAATTTATAGCTGTTATTGCTGTTTAGCTATTAATTAAACAGCAGGCTTCTGTGCTTGCCATGGGGCTGGCTTGCCTCACTGTATATTAGAGTCTAGGGCTCGTTAGTCGCTGCTTTGTTGCTTTTGCTGCTTGCCGTGCTGCTGTACTGCTGATCACCTTACACTGCTGTGCCTGGGAACATGTTGATAACAGCAATGGCCATGCGCCTGGGCTGGCAGATGGCCAGGGCATCGCTGCTGTTTCTGTGCTGCTGCACTGGACAGGCTGGAACTCCAGTGTGAACTCAAGTTGAAGGGACTGTGACCTGTGGATGAATCCACGCGGGAGCAGGACACCCCGAAGCATCTGTGCCCATGGATTAGCCCATGCCAGAGGAGGTACATCTCGAAGCACCTGAGGCTGTGGTTACGTCTGTGCTGCAGCAGGTATACCTCTGAAGGGATTGTGGCCCAAGGATAAGTCCATGCTGGAGAAGGTGCACCTCAAAGCATCTGTGGCTGTGCATGAGGTCATGCTGGAGTACCTCAAAGCGTGTGGCCACAGGTAGGCCCACAACAGAGCACATACAGCCCTGGAGAGACTGCAGCCATGGGTAAGGCCGCGCTGGAACAGGTGCACCTCAAAGCGACTGTGGATAAGTCTATGCTGCAGCAGTATATCCCTGGAGAGACTGTGGCCCATAGATAAGGCTCCACTTGGAGCAGGTATGCCCCTAAGGGACTGCAGTCTGTGGATAAGTCTAAGCCGGAGCAGGGGCAAAGGGAGGAGTTCATTGCAATGTTAAACCCGATGGTCTGGTCCAAAGGGACCGGGGTGGAGATTGTAATGGAAATACCTTTAAATTGTTGTAACCCGGGATTTGAGTTGCATGTTATGGGAATTACTATAGCCGGAACCACCTGAACAAATGGAGGAGAAGCCTCAGAAGAAGCAGTGCAAGTGCAGCAGTGGCCCGACCTGAGCTGGCTTTGGTGCCCATAACTCCACGCAACACACCACCTCTCCTGTCCTGAGTGACCACCCTAAGAGATGGAGCCCAAAGTCGTGGACTAAATGAACTCAGTGGACATTTTGTGGACATGTTACAGACATTTCACAGGGGTGGTCCATAGACTAAGGGAACGATATCTGTGTATATATATCAAAGCATGGGAAGGTGGGGGGTGGGTAATGAGGATGTATTGGATAATGTGGGACCTGAGCATGACCTACATGGTTTAGAATAAGGGGTGGAGAACATGCTGGTTTTGGCTGGGATAGAATTAGTTTTCTTCACAGTAGCTAGTATGGGGCTGTGTTTTAGATTTGTGCTGAAATCAGTGTTGATAAACACTGGGAATTCACCAATTTAGTCTAAAATGCTCCATTATGCACCAAAAAAATTTAGAAG
>NW_027445631.1:1410410-1507839 GCF_035582795.1 Mycteria americana | reverse complement strand
TGAGGTAATTCTGCTGATTCTGTGTGTAGATTTTATGAAAACAAAGATTTTCAATGTGTTTGAATGCTATTGTGAAAGATTTATGTTGAGATCCCTCGGGAGGTTTTTTTAATTGGCTGGAAAGCTGCCTGGCAGAGGAGGACCTGGGAGTGTAGGTTGACAGCCACCTGAATATGAGCCAGCAGTGTGCCCAGGTGGCCAAGAAAGCCAATGGCATCCTGGCTTGTATCAAAAATAGCGTGGCCAGCAGGAGTAGGGAAGTGATCGTGCCCCTGTACTCGGCACTGGTGAGGCCGCACCTCGAATGCTGTGTTCAGTTTTGGGCCCCCCACTACAAGAGGGACATTGAGGTGCTGGAGCGTGTCCAGAGAAGGGCAACGAAGCTGGGGAAGGGTCGGGAGCAGAAGTCTGATGGGGAGCGGCTGAGGGAGCTGGGGTTGTTTAGCCTGGAGAAAAGGAGGCTGAGGGGAGACCTTATCGCTCTCTACAACTACCTGAAAGGAGGTTGTAGAGAGGTGGGGGTCGGTCTCTTCTCCCAGGTAACAAGTGATAGGACAAGAGGAAATGGCCTCCAGAATCACAGAATCACAGAATCACAGAATCATATAGGTTGGAAAAGACCTTTAAGATCATCGAGTCCAACCATAAACCTAACACTGCCAAAACCACCACTACACCATGTCCCTAAGCACCTCATCCAAACGTCCTTTAAATACCTCCAGGGATGGCGACTCAACCACTTCCCGGGGCAGTCTGTTCCAATGCTTGACAACCCTCTCGGTGAAGTAAAATTTCCTAATATCCAGTCTAAACCTCCCCTGGCGCAACTTGAGGCCATTTCCTCTTGTCCTATCACTTGTTACCTGGGAGAAGAGACCGACCCCCACCTCTCTACACCCTCCTTTCAGGCAGTTGTAGAGAGCGATAAGGTCTCCCCTCAGCCTCCTTTTCTCCAGGCTGAACAACCCCAGTTCCCTCAGCCGCTCCTCATCAGACTTCTGCTCTAAACCCTTCACCAGCTTCGTTGCCCTTCTCTGGACATGCTCCAGCACCTCAATGTCTCTCTTGTAGTGAGGGGCCCAAAAATGAACACAGTATTCGAGGTGCAGCCTCACCAGTGCCAAGTACAGGGGCACGGTCACTTCCCTAGTCCTGCTGGCCACACTATTTTTGATACAAGCCAGGATGCCATTGGCTTTTTTGGCCACCTGGGCACACTGCTGGCTCATATTCAGGTGGCTGTCAACCAACACCCCCAGGTCCTTCTCTGCCAGGCAGCTTTCCAGCCACTCTTCCCCAAGCCTGTAGCGTTGCATGGGGTTGCTGTGGCCCAAGTGCAGGACCTTGCGCTTGGCCTTGTTAAACCTCATACAATTGACCTCGGCCCATCCATCCAGCCTGTCCAGGTCCCTCTGCAGAGCCTGCCTACCCTCCAGCAGATCAACACTCCCGCCCAACTTGGTGTCATCTGCAAACTTACTGACAGTACACTCGATCCCTTCGTCCAGATCATTGATAAAGATATTAAACAGCACTGGCCCCAACACCGAGCCCTGGGGAACACCGCTTGTGACCGGCCACCAACTGGAGTAAACTCCATTCACCACCACTCTTTGGGCCCGGCCGTCCAGCCAGTTCTTTACCCAGCGAAGAGTACACCCGTCCAAGCCATGAGCAGCCAGTTTCTCCAGGAGAATGCTGTGGGAAACTGTGTCAAAGGCTTCACTGAAGTCTAGATAGACAACATCCACAGCCTTTCCCTCATCCACTAGGCGGGTCACCTTGTCATAGAAGGAGATCAGGTTGGTCAAGCAGGACCTGCCTTTCCTGAACCCATGCTGGCTGGGCTTGATCCCTTGGTTATTCTCTACATGCCGTGTGATAGCACTCAGGATGATCTGCTCCATCAGCTTCCCCGTCACCGAGGTCAGGCTGACAGGCCTGTAGTTCCCCGGGTCCTCCTTCCGGCCCTTCTTGAAGATGGGTGTCACATTCGCTAATCTGCAGTCAGCAGGGACTTCCCCAGTTAGCCAGGACTGCTGGTAAATGATGGAAAGGGGCTTGGTGAGCTCTTCTGCCAGTTCCTTCAGCACTCTCGGGTGGATCTCATCAGGCCCCATAGACTTGTGAGTGTCTAAGTGGTGCAGCAGGTCACTCACCATTTCCCCCTGCATTATGGGGGCTCCATTCTGGTCCCCGACCCTGTCTTCCAACTCCAGGGGCTGGGTACCCATAGAACAGTCGGCCCTGCTAATAACGACTGAGGCAAAGAAGGCATTAAGTACCTCAGCCTTTTCCTCATCCTTGGTCACTGTGTTCCCTCCCCCATCTACTAGGGCTGCAGATTCTCCTGAGCTCTCCTTTTGCTGCTAATGTATTTGAAGAAGTGTTTTTTGTTGTCTTTTATAGCAGCAGCCAGATTGAGCTCTAGCTCAGCTTTGGCCCTTCTAATTTTCTCCCTGCACAACCTCGCTACACCTTTGTAGTCCTCCTGAGTTGCCCGCCCCTTCTTCCAGAGGTCATAGACTCTCCTCTTTCTCCTGAGTTCGAGCCAGAGCTCTCTAGTCAGCCAGGCCGGTCTTCTTCCCCGCCGGTTCGTCTTTCGGCACCTGGGGACAGCCCGCTCTTGTGCCTTTAGGACTTCCTCCTTAAAGAATGTCCAGCCTTCCTGGACTCCTTTGCCCTTTAGGGCTGCCTCCCAGGGGACTCTCTCGACCAGTCTCCTAAACAGGCTGAAGTCCGCCCTCCGGAAGTCTAAGGTGGCAGCTCTGCTGACCCCCCTCGCCGCTTCTCCACGTATCAAAAACTCTATCATTTCATGATTGCTCTGCCCAAGACAGCCTCCAACCATCACATCGCTCACAAGTCCTTCTCTGTTGGTGAACAAGAGGTCCAGCGGGGCACCTTCCCTCATTGGCTCGCTCACCAGCTGCGTCAGGAAGTTACCTGCCACACACTCCAGGAACCTCCTGGACTGTTTCCTCTCTGCTGTATTGTGTTTCCAGCAGACATCCGGCAGGTTTAAGTCCCCCACAAGAACAAGGGCTAGCGATCGTGAGGCTTCTCCCAGCTGCTTATAGAATAGTTCATCTGTCTCCTCATCCTGGTTGGGTGGTCTGTAACAGACTCCCACCACAATATCTGCCTTGTTGGCTTTCCCCCTGATTCTTACCCATAAACACTCCACCCTATCATCACCATCATCGAGCTCTAAACTATCCAGACACTCCCTGATGTACAGGGCTACCCCACCACCTCTCCTGCCTCGCCTATCCCTCCTGAAGAGTTTATAGCCATCCATCGCCGCACTCCAGTTGTGCGAGTCACCCCACCACGTTTCCGTGATGGCCACCATATCATAGTTTTCCTGATGTACAATGGCTTCCAGCTCCTCCTGCTTGTTGCCCATGCTGCGTGCATTGGTGTAGAGGCACTTCAGCTGGGCTGTCACCCGTGTCTCCTTCATATAAGAACACCCCTTGCGTGCTTTGAGGCATTTCACTGGTGTTTCCCTCTTGGCTCCCGTTGCCTCAGTATCCCCTGGCTCAACTCCGCTCGACTTCGGCTGTGCCCAAGCGTACCCCGCACATCTCGAGGACTCAGGCCGAGTGTCCTCGCTGGCAGCCGCTCCCTCTAACCATGGCACGTCGCCCCTCAGCTTCTCTCGGGCAAGCCTGATATTATCCCCCTCCCCCTTCGAGTCTAGTTTAAAGCTCTGTCAATGAGCCCTGCAAGTTCCTGAGCAAAGATTCTTTTTCCCCTTTGAGAAAGATGAATCCCATCAGATGCCAGCAAACCCGGTGCGGCGTAGTTAATCTATCTGCAAATATCCACATTGTCTCGGAGTCTGCAGGGCCTGATTGATAAACTCCATCCAGGAACAAATCTACAGCGTGATGTCTCATTACAATAGGTTTTATGTAAGGGCTTCTGGACAATTTCCTTTCATACTCAGTGGATGTAGTATATAGTAAGGTTTTGGAAGAATCTGGAGAAATACCGATTGCCTTTAGGCCTAGGAACAGATCTATGGAACATTCCAGGCATAAGAATCCTCTTTTCATCTATATGGTCCCAAGATCTGAATTGTCCATTTCCATTAATTTTATTAATTTTAAAGATATATTGGCATTTTCAATTCCCAGCCCTTACAAAGTGAGTAAACTTGTCAATAGGTTTGCTCTCCAAGCATACCTGGGGGGGGGTGTCTCCTTTCAAACTAGTGACAAACCCTTCTCGGCAGAAGGGCGGTATCCTTCCTTTTTTTAGTGAAAATCCATAACATATATGCCCATCCTTGTACCATTGAGTATTCAATGGGACAGAAACCCAGGAGAGTTGATTTCCAGTAGAGGATAGGCTTTTAGCACATATCCAACAGTCGGGCTTATCTGCTGCTGCTGTATTAGTTTGAACTGTTGCTATGGCTGAATTATGGAATGAATATGTATAAACGATATTCCACCACAGGCTTATAAGAAAGGCTATCATATTAAAACCTAGGCTTCCAAACCACTATTAACAGGAAAAACACAGACACAAATAGCAAAAATAATTATCCCTTGGTTGCACTCTAATTCTAAGTAAGGATATCGTTCAGTCCACGTGCAATTCATAAGTATCAGATTACTTTCCACTTTCCTGTTGTCGAATTCTTATGCAAGATCAGTGGTGTCACAGCCAATCTGCTGGCTCTGCGTAAGTTCCCAGCTGTGGGTGAATCCGTCTCTGCAGTGGTGGATGTTCCCTTAGTGGCAGGAGGGTTTCCTGCTTCCACTTCCAGACCGGCTGCAGCTTTTAGGTGGGAGTGATGGATTCAAGTCAATTTTTCTTCCACCTTTACTGCTGAGAAAGGTTAGCAATACCAAAAATGGTCCCTACCACCGAGGAGATAAGTTATCCTTTCTTTTGTGTACTTTTATCCAAATGTAATTCCCTAGATTGAAGGGGTGCAGAGCCCCTTCTAGAGGTACTGGTTGTATTAGCTGTGCCTGGGCCTGATGGTATTTTAGTAATTTATGAACGTGTAAAATATACTGGGTCACATTTTCATTTCCTGCTAATAAACTTACACGAGCGGGTACATCAGTTCTGAGGAGTTGTATCAGTCTTTCAAATAGTATTTCATAGGGAGACAGTTTTGTTGTTTGTTGAGGTCTTTGTTAAATATTCATTAAGGCTACAGCATGCAAGACACAGTTATCTATTTGGCTGCGGCATAAATTCTTGGTGCAAACTAATTCTTCAGCACTGTCTGGGCTAGTGTAGCAGTCCCAAAATGCCCTAGATGGTGATGCATTTTTGCTATGGGAATTGGGTATTGCTTAGGTAAAATAGGAAGGTTTTCCATACTTGCTCTCCATATTCCCTGGGAATTTTTGATCACTTCATACCTTTTCCTAGTGTCAATTTTGTCAGCAGGAAGTCAAACATATCTTTTCAGGAGCGGGCAACACCAGGTCGGATCATTGGACTGTTTATAAGCCCGGTGGTTTGTATGGCTGTCATGCTGCAGCTTTAGTGGCAATATCTGTTAGACTATTTCTTATCTCTTTTGTTCCTTCCGCTGGTATGGGCTGGCTGATGAATGATAGCAAGTTTCTCTGGCAATTGTATAGTTTTTAACAGTCCAGTAATTTGAGGAGCATTTGATATTTTATTTCCACTAGAAGTATAAACCCACACAGCTTCCATAACTGCCCAGTAGTGTGGTATACTGAAAATGCATATCGACAATCAGTATAAATATTTACAGTCTTTTCTTTGGCCAGCTGATAGGCCTTTGTTAATGCAATTAATTCTGCTGCTTGTACACTCAGCTTTGGACTGAGTGGTGAAGCCTCCACTACTTCATTCACAGTAGTTATTGAATAATCCATAACACAGTTGTCATTCAGATAATAGGAGGACCCATTTGTGGCCAGCAGGTCGAGGGAGGTGATTCTGCCCCTCTACTCTGCTCTGGTGAGACCCTACCCAGAGCACTGCATCTAGCTCTGGAGTCCTCAGTACAGGAAAGACATGGACCTGTTGGAGCGGGTCCAGAGGAGGGCCACAAAAATGATCCGAGGGCTGGAGCACCTCTCCTATGAGGACAGGCTGAGAGAGTTGGGGTTGTTCAGCCTGGAGAAGAGAAGGCTGCGGGGAGACCTTATTGTGGCTTTTCAGTACTTAAAGGGGGCTTATAAGAAAGTGGGGAAAGTCTTTTTAGTAGGGCCTGTTGCGATAGGACAAGGGGTAATGGTTTTAAACTAAAGGAGGGTAGATTCAGACTAGATGTAAGGAAGAAATGTTTTACGCTGAGGGTGGTGAAACACTGGCACAGGTTGCCCAGAGAGGTGGTAGATGCCCCATCCCTGGAAACATTCAAGGTCTGGTTGGATGGGGCTCTGAGCAACCTGATCTAGTTGAAGATGCCTCTGCTCATTGCAGGGGAGTTGGACTAGATGACCTTTAAAGGTCCCTTCCAGCCCAAACCATTCTATGATTCTATGGTTTACAAATAGTTCTAGATCCGGATCTAGAAACGGCACATCTGTTAAATTTCCTTGAGTCTTTTCAGCTTCACGGGTTGTTACTACACAATCGTGATATGGAGTTCCTTCCCCAGCTAAAGGGAGTAGAGTAGCAGGGTTCAGTGTATTACACCGCTTAATTGTTATGTTTTCCATTGTTAAGAGAATCAGCTCATAGTGATGTATTTGCTGTGGTGACATTGTCCGCGTAACGTGCTGTGACAGCAGCATTTCAACTTCATGTGGTACTTGTACCATCGGAGGGTGTCCGAGCACTAGATTTTTTTACTCCGTTCAGCTAGCAGTGCTGCGGCAGCTATTGCACAGATGCAGGCAACGGATCCTTGAGCTACCGGATCTGACTGAGCTGAATAATGTGCAATTGGATGTTGTCATCCCCCAAGGCTTTGAGTTAACATCCCCGAGGCTATTCCTTTCCCTTCATGTACAAACAAGGCAAATGGCTTACCGTAGTCTGACAATCCCAGAGCAGGTGCAGCTTGCTTCAAAAGCTTGAATGTCTTTACCTTGTCTGTTGTCCAGTGAATGGGTTCTCCAGCATCTTGAGCAGTAATCTGCATCAGTGGTTTTGCCATTTCCTCGAAAGCAGCTATCCAGGGTTGGCAGAATCCTACAGCTCCTAAAAAGGCTCGCATTTGTTTTTTAGTAATTGGTCGGGGAAGATTTTCAATGGCTTTAGTATGGTTCTCAGATAAACGCCACTCCTCTCGCTGGAGAATGTAACCCAGATATTTTACACTTCTCTCATAAAAAAATTGTAACTTATGTGAAGAAGCCCGATGGCCCCTCTCAGCTAAGTCAAACAGTAAGGTACAGGTGTCAACTATACAAGATTCCTTGGCTACTAATAAATCATCAACATATTGTATCAGAACCAGATCCATTTTTTAAACACATGATCCTGCAAATCTTTTACTAAAATTTTAGTAAAAATAGTGGAGGACCCAGCAAAGCCCTGAGGGAGCCTTGTCTATGTTAGCTGTATCTTTCCCCAAGTAAATGCAAAAAGGTATTGAGAGTCCAGATGAATAGATATACTGATTTAAGGTAGAAACAGTTGCCCTGTATGTATTAGACAGGGGTAATTATGTTCATTAATTAAAAGGTTTAAGACCAGATTTTCATCAGAAGCAGGGGAAAATATTTTGTATTCAGAGGCTCCTGTAGTGACTGCACAATAGGTCCCTGCTAATTGTCAGTCCTGGGTGAAATCTAGCTGCCCCTGTTGCATAGAAGAGGGAAGGATTGCACTATAAGATTGAGAGGTCCTTTTGGGAAGCCCTTTGGTCGTACTGGGCATTCCTGTTTTCAATGACCTTGTTGTCCACAATAATTACAACAGCTTCCTGTTCCTCGAGGCCCATTGCTCCTAAAATTTTCTCCTCTGCTTCTGCCTTGAAGACCTCTGTATCCCCATCCCCTTGGTCTAGGATCGCTATTCAATGTTGCTGCCAATAGACTAGCTTTCTGTTCCTGTTCTTTTCTTTTTTTTTTTTTCTTCTTCAGCTATCTTTCATCTCTTCCATTAAACACAAAGGTAGCAATGCTGACTATTTAATCCAATTCTTTGCCCTGCCATCCAGGCATATGTTTAGAAAAACTTTTTTAATATCTGGGGCTGACTGATCTACAAAGAAAGATACCATTAGACTCCATTTTTCTTCATTTGCAGGGTTGACCCCTCCAAAGACTAGAAGCTGTTGTACGCTTACCACTAGTGGCCCTCCTAATAATACTGTTCCCTATTTGCCAAGAATGATATTTCCATCAGCCATTGCAGGTATGTATGCTCCTCCTGCTGTACAGGATCCCATTACTGCTGCTATTTATAGGAGAAACAGTAACACAAGTTAATGAACTGCCCAACCCTTTAAAATGGAAATGCACACGCCAACTATTATCTATTGTATTGATTTTAATACTGGGGACATGGAGAAGCAGCAGCCTTGCCTCTCTCGGTATGTCAGATCCAGCACAATATATTTTCCCCTAACAGATTTCACTAAAGCATTTTGTGAGAATGAGTATGTATCTGTACCCTCCTCAGAGAGAGGGAAAAACTGAGGCACAGATGGATTATTTGTGTTTTGTTCAGAAAGAACTAGCTGTTTCGTGGCTGGAAAGCTGCCTGGCAGAGAAGGACCTGGGGGTGTTGGTTGACAGCCGCCTGAAAATGAGCCAGCAGTGTGCCCAGGTGGCCAAGAAAGCCAATGGCATCCTGGCTTGTATCAGGAATAGGGTGGCCAGCAGGACTAGGGCAGTGATCGTGCCCCTGTACTCGGCACTGGTGAGGCCACACCTCGAATACTGTGTTCATTTTTGGGCCCCCCACTACAAGAGAGACATTGAGGTGCTGGAGCGTGTCCAGAGAAGGGCAACGAAGCTGAGGAAGGGTCTGGAGCACAAGGCTGATGGGGAGCGGCTGAGGGAACTGGGGTTGTTTAGTCTGGAGAAAAGGAGGCTGAGGGGAGACCTTATCGCTCTCTACAACTACCTGAAAGGAGGGTGTAGAGAGGTGGGGTCGGTCTCTTCTCCCAGGTAACAAGTGATAGGACAAGAGGAAATGGCCTCAAGTTGTGCCAGGGGAGGTTTAGACTGGATATTAGGAAATTTTTCTTCATGGAAAGGGTTATCAAGCATTGGAACAGGCTGCCCCGGGAAGTGGTTGAGTCGCCATCCCTGGAGGTATTTAAAGGACGTTTGGATGAGGTGCTTAGGGACATGGTTTAGTGGTGGTCTTGGTAGTGTTAGGTTAATGGTTGGACTTGATGATCTTAAAGGTCTTTTCCAACCTATACGATTCTGTGATTCTGTGATTAGGAGACCTGAAGAGGGGCAAATGGTCCCTGAGGCTGTTGGGAGGGGGTGTGGTTTCCACCAGAAGCTTGGGGGCAGGGCACCTGTCACTTCTTAGAATCATAGAATATCTCAAGTTGGAAGGGACCCATAAGGATCATTGAGTCCAACTCCCTGCTCCTCACAGGACTACCTAAAACTAAATCATATGGCTAAGAGTGTCGTCCAGACACTCCTTGAACTTTGACAGGCTTCTTATCTTGTATATCAGTGGTACCTATACTACTGGCAGCTAACCTCCACCTCTGCCTGGAAAAATCCTACAGCTTTGTCCCTGCCTGCTCACTTTCTAGCCCTTTCTCTTTGTAAAGTCTTCTCCAAACTGAGTTCCCACCATTTTCACCCTGGCTCCTCTCCTACTTTAACACCCCCCATCCTGCAACATGCACAGTGCGCACAGCCCCCTGGATCACTCTTCTGACCTCCCACCAGGCCTCAAAATCCACTGGCTCCCCTAATCACACTTGTCCTTTTCCCTGTCCTTTTGGCCATCCCTGGCCCATCCATGACCCCTCCAACCCAAGGGTCCCTGCTCCCATTTTGGGGTCCCGCCCCATCTCCTGGTCTGTCCCCAGGCTGCCCAGCCCTGGCACATGGCACATGCAGCCTCTGCGCAGTGCTGCATGCTGCCACGGCATGGGGCTGTTGGGGCGTGCAGCAGGGGTGATGCTGGAGCAGCGGGACCCCAGCTGGCAGTGCCAGAGGGCTGCACAGGGGGCACCTGCACCCCTCTGGTGCATAGCGCCAGTCACAGAGACCTCTGGTCAGCCCAGGCAGTATGATGTACTACCCTGGCCACGCACAACATCCCCCAGGCCTGTGTCTCCAGGATCCCATCCTATTCCACAAGCCTTCACGTTGTTTGTAGATGTTTCCAGTCACTAATTATTTTCTTCGTCAGGATTACTGGGCTGAGAAGAGTTCTTCCCTGGCCCCAAAGCACCCCCAGAGATATATGGTTTTTTTTTGCAGTCACTTTTCCTGTGCTCTTTCATGTTCTCTTGCTTTTCAGTAGTAAAACAAGTGCCTTGCAGAAATCTCTTTTTTCTCACAAGTCTCTGGGTTTCTCACCCAAATTTGTGCTCTCTTCAGCACCAAATAGCAAGTCTATTTGGAGAGATGCTTTTGCTGCAAATCTCCCTTGGAGTTGCAGTAAGCTATGGCCCTCATCTCCCTGCTGGTAGAAATAAGAGCTGACTCTGGCACAGAGTCTGCCTCTGGGATGAAATGCCATCTGGGGAAAGGCAAGAAATTACTTCAGTGGGCCGTCTTGGCACAAAGTAGCAAAGAGACTCCACCAGAAGGTGGTTTGCACTGGACTGTGTCCCCTGTGGGCCCCACAACCTGGGACAAACACCACCCTCTCCCAAGGGAAAATCTGAGGTCCAAAGTAGCTGTATTTTTCATGGTCCCTCCACGGGCCCACAGGAGCAGAGAGCAACGCTCGGCTGACCTCGGCCTTCCCAGTGAGTGGTACAGGATCCAGGCTGAGCCAGAAGACATGAATCTCACCTTCCAGCCCTGTCCTGACCTAGGTGACAGCCTGACTAAAGCGCACAGCTCTACAGGAAGTTGTGCTAATTCAGGAATAACCTGAAGCCTCTCCCTCTGGATCCACTAGCCCAGTTAAGTGCAGCAGAGTGGCCCTCGAGTCCATGCTTTGGGCACCTGATCAGTAACTGACCAGCACTTCCAAGGAAAGGCAGCATTCCCCACACAGTGCTGACGGCACACATATCACCAAGTAGCCACAGCACAAGTCTTTGGACCTGCAAGTCAAGGTACTTCTTTTGCTTAAAGAAGTACCTTGTGATACCTGTGCATGAAATTAAAATGTCTTCCACAACACTGTTGTCAGAACAATGATTTTATTAACAGTGACAAACAAAGGATTAAAACACATTCTGAGTTCATTGAAACACATGGTGTACCTGTGGAGAACATACATATTTATGTACATCAGTTCATTATAGAATGTCGTGGTTTAACCCCAGCCGGCAACTAAGCCCCACCCAGCCGCTTGCTCACTCCCCCCCGGTGGGATGGGGGAGAGAATTAGAAGAGTAAAAGTGAGAAAACTCGTGGGCTGAGATGAAGACAGTTTAATAGGGAAAGCAAAAGCCACGCACACAAGCAAAGCAAAGCAAGGAATTCATTCACTCCTTCCCATGGGCAGGCAGGTGTTCAGCCATCTCCAGGAAAGCAGGGCTCCAGCACGCCTAACGGTGACTTGGGAAGACAAACACCATCACTCCGAACGTCCCCCCTTCCTTCTTCTTCCCCAGCTTTATATGCTGAGCATGATGTCATATGGTGTGGAATAGCCCTTTGGTCAGTTTGGATCAACAATCCTGGCTGTGCCCCCTCCCAGCTTCTTGTGCACCTGGCAGAGCAGGGGAAGCTGAAAAGTCCTTGATTTAGTATAAGCGCTACTTAGCAACAACTAAAACATCGGTGTGTTATCAACACTGTTTTCAGCACAAATCCAAAACATAGCCCCATACTAGCTACTATAAAGAAAATTAACTCTATCCCAGCCAAAACCAGCACATAGAAATGTAAGCAATTTATTTTAGGTGACTGGAACATCCTTCATTACTTTGCAATGAATCCAGATAGCTTTCTCTCTGTGGTGGCTCTGGTAAAGCAACCAATTTGCCCCTAATCCAACCCCAACCAGGCTAGTACCAGACCTCTGAATCCTATTGGTATCTCATGCTGGATTTTCTCCAATGCACAGTGAGCAAGGTTAGACTTGGCTTGAAACCCGCAGTGTGGGTGAAACCCTGCCACATACAGTCCCCTCTGGGATGTGCCGAGTTGTGTGTTCTCAGCTGCAGGATAAAAAAAGGGGGTCAGAGTGCTTTTCACACATTCCTCTTCCTCTCCTCCTCACATCCACCCTGTGGGCAGGATCTGGCCTCACCCCAGGACCTCTGGCTGGCAGCAGGGGGATGTTCCCCACCTTGTGAAGGAGCCAGCCTGCCCTAGCCTCACTCAGACACCAGGGCATGGTCTTAAGGCTCTCTGGGGGTGATGGGGTAGATTTCCCTCAGCTCCTTCTTTCCTGAGAGGGTTTTTCCAATGATTCAGGAGGAGATGTAAAAGGAGATGTTTTCTGCTGGGTTCCCCCTGCACTATGACTCCAACACAGACTCCTGCTTCCCTGCTTTGCAGGCTCACTGCTCCCAAGTTTCCCACCACCAAGCCCGCAGCAGCAGGGAGCCGACAGCCAGTGCGCCGTACCCAGCTCAGAGTGCACCCGGTCGTACTCAGCCCCAGCCTGCTGCTCCCCCCTGTGGCTCTGGGGCATGTGTGGGGCCGAGCAGCCTTCCCTTGGCATGGCAGGACTCAGGGATGGATCAATGCCCACACTAGTTCATGCAGTAAAGGGAAAAAATACTCAAAGGTTTTTCCATCTGTACTGGGTCTGGCTGGGATGGAGTTAACTTTCCTCATAGCAGCCCATATGGTGCTGTGTTTTGGATTTGTGACTAAAACAGTGTTGATAACACAGCAATGTTTTGGCTGTTGCTGAACAGAGCTTGCATAGCAGCCTCAAGGCTTTCTCTGTTTCTCACTCTGTCCCCCCAGTGAGTAGGCTGCAGACGGGCAAGAGACTGTCTGGGCACCAGTCTGCTTGTGGGAGGTGGTGATTGATTGCCTTTGCATCACTTGTTGTTTTTTTCCCCTTTTTCCTTCACTTATTAAACTGTCTTTATCTCAATCTATGAGTTTCTCTTTTGCTTTTTCTATTCTCTCCCCCATGCTGCTGGGGGAGGGAAGTGAGCGAGCATCTGTGTGGGTGCTTGGCTGCTGGCCAGGGTCAACCCACTACACCACCTTTTCATCTCACTTGATTTGCTGGCACACAAGACTTGCATTGTAATTAATATGCCAAGAAAGTCTGGGTTATCTGAGACAACATCTTGGAAACTGGGAAAAAATATCAAGATTAAGGGATTTATAGTATATTTTTTGCTACACACTGTTTGATTTGAATTTTGTAGAAGTGGCTTGCTGCAGCTTATTACACTCTGTGCCTTCTCTCAGAAATTTCACCTTGTTTCTCTCCCCAAACTAAATATCACTAAGGCTGAAGGGGCCATCTTGTGCTGCTCTTCACTTACATCCGGGTCCAGTTTAAGAAGAAGAGAAGAGACATTTTCCCTCCATGTTTGCTTGCAACCCAGCAAGCTTCCTGGGAGGGAGGCAGCGTAAGGGAGGAATGATGTTGATACCTTGGCTTTCAAATAACTGACTCTGAACCAAACTTATCAGTCTGAGAGGAAATGTGCAGTGGTGGGGAGGTGAAGCACCAGCTATTGCCAGGTGCAGCCTGCTTTCTCTCACTGCTGCAAGATGATGAGATGCAGTTAAAGGTACCTTTTTCTTGGGGTGTCTGTCACTGCAGTGTCTATTTCTGATGCTTGAGCACTGTGGGACAAATCTGCACAGCTGCAGGGGGAAGGGGATAGAGAGCACATCTGTGTTGGATGGATGCTCTAACTCAACACCTTATACTGGCAGGAACTACACTTCATTCTTCTGGATTTATGTAGTGGGAATTTTTAGAGATCAGACTTTCCAGGCTGCCTTTCCAAAATTTCCACAGCTCCCTAATTCCCACATTGTCCGCTGTTGTTGATTGTTCCCCATGTGTCATCTGACTCATCATTGGCTGAGACATGCTGAAAGAGAACTTGTGCATGAATCTAGGCTTGTCCATCAGGGCCCAGGAAGGACTGGCCAAGGATCTCCAGCAGGTTAGTATCCCCCTGTCCTCCACATCCTGAAACATGAAGACCATCTCTTTCCCAGTACACACTCAAGCACCTTAAGGATATTTCTGCTCAGTAACAGTAAAGGTCTGACAGTTTTCAGCATGCTTTGGAGTACAGAAATCAACAACTACAAAGTGAAGTTTCCCTGTGAAAGGGAAGGCTTTGAAGTTTAAACCTTGTATTTAAAAAAAAAAAACCAACACCTTAAAAACAGCCCTGTGCCACCTTCAGAGAGTTTCTGACTGGAAGCACTGCCCCACAGACCTGCAGTGGCAGGGCAAATGAGCATCTGAGTTTGCCATGACTAGTTCTCTGCACTTCAGCATGGTGTTACTGTAGGACCTGCAAGTCAGAGCCTACCTGTGCACAGCTGCCAAAGAGAGTGCCAGGGCACAAAACTGCTGCCCAAAAGCATGTCCAGCAATATGGATACCACCTGCATCTGCACTTGGCCATCTTCAAATGCCTCCTGGGCACACTGGTCAGCAGGTTTCCAGACAAAGCACCCCTGCCCCAGCCTCATTCTGCATCTGGGAGCACCTATACAAGGAGTAGCAGCAGGGCAAGGAGGTCCCTCATGCCTTGCCCTGCCTGGCCCTGCTGCTGCGCAGGGACAGGAGGGAGGTGCGTTAATGCAGGCCCCATTCCTCATTGTCACCCAACATTAAGGGGACAGACAGGTTCTTTTAGGGATCCTTGGCGAAAGATGACAGCACTAAGTGGAGTTCACAGTCCTGAGGGATATGGGACAGGCGAAGAGTAAAGTCAGGACCCTGAATTTTAGGAAAGCAAACTTCCAGCTCTTCAAGGAGTTAGTCAGTAGGAACCCCTGGGAAACTGCCCTCAGGGACAAGGGAGCAGAACAGAGCTGGAAGATCTTTCCATAGAGCGCAAGAGCTCTCAGTCCCCAGGTGTAGGAAATCAGGCAAGGAAGGGAAGAGACCAGCATGGATGAGTCAAGACCTGCTGGTCAAACTAAAGAGCAAGAGGGAACTGCACAGGCAGTGAAAGCAGGGACAGGTAACCTGGGAAGAGTATAGGGACGCTGCCCGCTTGTGTAGGGATGGGGTCAGGAAGGCCAAGGGGCGGCTGGAGCTGAACTTGGCAAGGGACGCAAAGAATAACAAGAAGGGCTTCTACAGGTATATCAACCAGAAAAGGAAGGTCAAAGAAAGTGTACCCCCCTGATGAACACGACTCGCACACTGGTGACAATGGACGAGGAGAAGGCCAAGATACTCAACAACTTTTTTGCCTCAGTCTTCACTGGCAATCTCTCTTCCCACACCTCCCAAGTGGATGGACCTCAAGGCAGGGACTGGGGGAGCAAAGTCCCTCCCACTGTAAGAGAAGATCAGGTTTGTGACCACCTGAGGAACCTGAACATACATAAGTCTATGGGACCTGATGAGATGCAGCCTAGGGTCCTGAGGGAATGGGCTGATGAAGTTGCCAAGCCACTCTCCATGATATTTGAAAAGTCATGGCACTCAGGTGAGGTCCCTGGTGACTGGAAGAAGGGAAACATTGCACCCATCTTTGAAAAGGGTAGAAAGGAGGACCCTGGGAACTACCGACCTGTCAGCCTCACCTCTGTGCCTGGGAAGATCATGGAACAGATCCTCCTAGAAGCTATGCTAAGGCACATGGAGGGCAGGGAGGTGATTCAAGACAGCCAGCATGGCTTCACCAAGGGCAAGTCCTGCCTGACTAACCTAGTGGCCTTCTATGATGGAGTGACTACATCAGTGGACAAGGGAAAAGCAATGGATGTCATCTAGCTGGAATTCTGTAAGGCCTTTGACATACCCCCCCCCCCCCCCCCCCCCCAAATCCTCCTCTCTAAATTGGAGAGGTAAGGATTTGATGGGTGGACTGTTCAGTGGATAAGGAATTGGCTGGATGGTCGCATCCAGAGGGTAGTGGTCAACGGCTCAATGTCCAGGTGGAGATCAGTGACGAGTGGGGTCCCTCAGGGGTCTGTACTGGGACCAGTGCTGTCCAATATCTTCATCAACGACATAGACAGTGGGATTGAGTGCACCCTCAGCAAGTTTGCAGATGACACCAAGCTGAGTGGTGCAGTTGACACACCAGAAGGACGGGATGTCATCCAGAGGGACCTGGACAAGCTGGAGAAGTGGGCCTGTGTGAACCTCATGAAGTTCAACAAGGCCAAGTGCAAGGTCCTACACCTGGGTGGGGGCAATCCTCAGTTCCAATACAGGCTGGGGGATGATGTGATCGAGAGCAGCCCTGCAGAGAAGGACTTGGGGGTACTGGTGGATGAAAGGCTGGACACGAGACAGCAATGTGCACTCGCAGCTGTGGGATAATAGCTGGAGGAGACTTAGAAATTAAACTTATATTCACACTTTTAGGTAAGGTACAGCATTGAAGAAGATTCCCGGGTGGAACGCGGCTGACATGCAAGGCCATTCCATGGAAGTTCCCTAGGCCTGCAACCTTAGACGTTGGTGACACCAGGGGAGCTTGGTGTGCTGACTCTACGAAGGTACTGTTCGGAGGGTGGAGCGGTGTGGAGACGCCGCGGCCAGGCTCTGCAATTAAATGGGAACTCAAAGGTATTGTGTGTGACCAGTAAGCTGCACATTTGCTGTCCTGGGCCAACAGTCTGTCATGTTTCTGACAAAATGCTGTCCTTTGATGAACTTTGCTCATTATAACATCATTATAATACCAAAACACTCCTCCATCCCAAAAGCTACCTGCCTCCAAGGTGTGACCACCCCTCACTGAGCTTGCGCTTTGAATTTTTCCTAGCCTATACCTTTAAAAGCGAAGCGAGAAAACTTTACCCCAATCCTAAACAAAGGTATGCATGACTGGAGTCACTCAAGCTCCACCCGAAAGGTGAAAGATAGCATAAAATGGCTTAAGAGAGAGAGAATATTAGGGAAGACACCATCGTGTATCACTCTGACCTCTGGGATCAGTCAACGGGCTGAGCCTCTCTTCCCCCCCATCGGGACGCCTTTGGGTAAGAGTGGAACACTTGGTTATTCGCAACTCTCTAGAGTTGCTTTATCATCTTTAACGCGTTTATAGCCGGCAGTGTCACTCATACTCTTGGTATTTGCACATGCTTTGCAGACAGTAAATTTATCACCGGTAATCCAAAGAATCTGTGTATCTGTTGCTCTAATAAACTGCACTCTTCATTAATGTGGCCGTGATAGTTCATGCAACACGACTAGACTGGGGGTGCAGCGCGTTTAAATTAACACTGTCGCCTTTACTCTGATGAATGGCTGCATATACAGTCCTTAGAAAATAGCCGTTGACCAGGTCTGAGACTAGGACTGGACTTAGTGCACCTAGACTCCTCTCTGAGAAGGAGTTTAGAAAGCAAGGGGGTCCTGTCTGAACCTCGTGACTCAACGGGTGGGTTCCCCCCCCCCCCCCAGCCACTCCTCAGACTCCTACACGACAGTAACTCTTAACGCAACAGTAGCCCAGAAAGACAACCGTATCATGGGCTGCATCAAAAAAAGTGTGGCCAGCAAGTCGAGGGAGGGGATTCTGCCCCTCTACTCTGCTCTAGTGAGACCTCACCTGGAGTACTGCGTCCAGCTCTGGAGCCCTCAGTACAGGAAAGACATGGAGCTGTTGTAGCTGGTCCAGAGGAGGGCCACAAAAATGGTCAGAGGGCTGGAACACCTCTCCTATGAGGAAAGGCTGAGAGAGTTGGGGTTGTTCAGCCTGGAGAAGGGAAGGCTCTGCGGAGAACTTATTGTGGCTTTTCAGTACTTAAAGGGGGCTTGTAAGAAAGATGGGGAAAGTCTTTATAGTAGGGTCTGTAGCAACAGGACAAGGGGTAATGGTTTTAAACTATAAGAGGGTAGATTCAGACTAAATGTAAGGAAGAAATTTTTTATGATGAGGGTGGTGAAACACCGGCACAGGTTGCCCAGAGAGTTGGTACATGCCCCATCCCTGGAAACATTCAAGGTCCGGTTGGACGGGGCTCTGAGCAACCTGATCTAGTTGAAGATGCCTCTGCTCATTGCAGGGGGGTTGGACTAGATGACCTTTAAAGCTCCCTTCCTACCCAAACTATTCTATGATTCTAAGTAACAGTTACAATTACTAGGGGTCGGGAGCAGGGGGCACCGGTCACACTGTCCTGGTTTCAGCTAGGATAGAGTTAATTTTCTTCCTAGTAGCTAATACAGTGCTGTGTTTTGAATTTAGCATGAGAATAATGTTGATAACACAGAATCACAGAATCACAGAATCGTATAGGTTGGAAAAGACCTTTAAGATCATCAAGTCCAACCATTAACCTAACACTACCAAGACCACCACTATACCATGTCTCTAAGCACCTCATCCAAACGTCCTTTAAATACCTCCAGGGATGGCAACTCAACCACTTCCCGGGGCAGCCTGTTCCAATGCTTGATAACCCTTTCAGTGAAGAAAAATTTCCTAATATCCAGTCTAAACCTCTCCTGGCGCAACTTGAGGCCATTTCCTCTGGTCCTATCACTTGTTACCTGGGAGAAGAGACCGACCCCACCTCTCTACAACCTCCTTTCAGGTAGTTGTAGAGAGCGATAAGGTCTCCCCTCAGCCTCCTTTTCTCCAGGCTGAACAACCCCAGTTCCCTCAGCCGCTCCCCATCAGACTTCTGCTCCCGACCCTTCCCCAGCTTCGTTGCCCTTCTCTGGACACGCTCCAGCACCTCAATGTCTCTCTTGTAGTGGGGGGCCCAAAAATGAACACAGTATTCGAGGTGCGGCCTCACCAGTGCCGAGTACAGGGGCACGATCAGTGCCCTAGTCCTGCTGGCCACACTATTCCTGATACAAGCCAGGATGCCATTGGCTTTCTTGGCCACCTGGGCACACTGCTGGCTCATATTCATCTGGCTGTTGACCAACACCCCCAGGCCCTTTTTCCACTGGGCAGCTTTCCAGCCACTCTTCCCCAAGCCTGTATCGTTGCATCGGGTTGTTGTGACTCAAGTGCAGGACCTGGCACTTGGCCTTGTTAAACCTCATACAATTGGCCCCAGCCCATCAATCCAGCCTGTCCAGGTCCCTCTGCAGAGCCTTCCTACCCTCCAGCAGATCAACACTCCCACCCAACTTGGTGTCGTCTGCAAACTTACTGAGGGTGCACTCGATCCCTTTGTCCCGATCATTGATAAAGATATTAAACAGGACTGGCCCCAAAACTGAGCCCTGGGGAACACCGCTTGTGACCGGTTGCCAACTGGAGTAAACTCCATTCACCACCACTCTTTGGGCCCGGCCGTCCAGCCAGTTCTTTACCCAGCGAAGAGTACACCCATCCAAGCCATGAGCAGCCAGTTTCTCCAGGAGAATGCTGTGGGAAACCGTGTCAAAGGCTTAACTGAAGCCCAGGTAAACAACATCCACAGCCTTTCCCTCATCCACTAAGCAGGTCACCTTGTCGTAGAAGGAGATCAGGTTGGTCAAGCAGGACCTGCCTTTCCTAAACCCATGCTGACTGGGCCTGATCACCTGGGTGTCCTGTACATGCCGTGTCATGGCACTCAAGATGATCTGCTCCATAACCTTCCCCGTCACCGAGGTCAGGCTGACAGGCCTGTAGTTCCCCGGATCCTCCTTCAGGCCCTTCTTGAAAATGGGTGTCATATTTGCTGACCTCCAGTCAACTGGGACCTCCCCGGTTAGCCAGGACTGCTGATAAAGGATTGAAAGTGGCTTGGTGAGCGCTTCTGCCAGCTCCCTCAGTACCCTTGGGTGGATCCCATCCTGCCCCATAGACTTGTGTGTGTGTCTACATGGTGTAGCAGGTCGCTAACCATTTCCCCTTGGATTATCAGGGTTTCATTCTGCTCCCTGTCCCTGTCTTCCAACTCAGGGGGCTGCGTATTCGGAAATCAACTGGTCTTGCTGTTAAAGACTGAGGCAAAGAAAGCATTAAGTACCTCAGCCTTTTCCTCAGCCTTTGTCACTATGTTTCCCCTCGCATCCAATAAACGATGGAGATTCTCCTTAGCCCTCCTTTTTGATTGTCTTTTACTTCAGTAGCCAGATTAAGTTCTAGTTGGGCTTTGGCCCTTCTAATTTTCTCCCTGCATAACCTCACAACATCCTTGTAGTCCTCCTGAGTGGCCTCCCCCTTCTTCCAAAGGTCATAAACTCTCCTGTTTTTTTTCTGAGTTCCAGCTAAAGCTCTCTGTTCAGCCAGGCTGGTCTTGTTCCCCGCCGGCTCGTCTTTCGGCACCTGGGGACAGCCTGCTCTTGTGCCTTTAGGACTTCCTCCTTAAAGAATGTCCAGCCTTCCTGGACCCCTTTGCCCTTTAGGGCTGCCTCCCGGGGGACTCTCTCGACCAGTCTCCTAAACAGGCCAAAGTCTGCCCTCCAGAAGTCCAAGGTAGCAGTTCTGCTGACCCCCCTCCTCACTTCTCCACGTATCAAAAACTCTATCATTCCATGATCACTGTGCCCAAGACAGCCTTCAACCATCACATCACCCACAAGTCCTTCTCTGTTCGCAACAAACGGGTCTAGCGGGGCACCTTCCCTAGTTGGCTCCCTCACCAGCTGTGTCAGGAAGTTATCATCTGCCACACATTCCAGGAACCTCCTAGACTGTTTCCTCTCCGCTGTTTTATATTTCCAGCAGACATCTGGTAGGTTGAAGGGTTGAAGTCCCCTGTGAGAACAAGGGCTAGCAATTGTGAGACTTCTCCCAGCTGCTTATAGGGTATTTCATCTGCCACTTCATCCTGGTTGGGTGGTCTATAACAGATTCTCACCATGATATCTGCCTTGTTGGCCTTTCCCCTGATTCTTACCCATAAACACTCGACCCTTTCATCACCATCGTCAAGCTCTAGACAGTCAAAACACTCCCTAACATACAGGGCTACCCCACCGCCTCTCCTGCCTTGCCCATCCCTTCTGAAGAGTTTATAGCCATCCATTGCAGCACTCCAGTTGTGCGAGTCATCCCACCATGTTTCCGTGATTGCAACTATATATCGAGGTAATTACAAATGTCTATCTCCAAAAATCATTGTAACCATCTAGATATAGATACCTATACAGTTATAGATTTCTGTGTCTATCTATTGCTATCTGTATATACAAATATCACCATACCCAGCTCCATATTCAGTCATTCTTGTAGACTATGTGTCAATCACTACGGGAAAAAATGTCTCTAGGATGCAGGATATCTGAATACTAAATAAGAGAGTCAGAAACTACGATGTCAGTGAGCAGAACAGGGTCACAGTATAAAAAAAGCAAAATCATTCTTTAGAAGTAGAGAAAAGGCAGATACTTTTTGACAACAGCTTCAGTAGCCAGTTGTAAGACTAACTGGCTATAAAATTAGTGGAGTCTGTGGCACCACAGAGCTCAACTCCAGATAATCTACATGAAATTTGGTCAGACCTCAGATATGAACAACTCTGTTGTTACTATTTATTAATTCAAGATTCTCAAAGTTAACTTACTTCCTACATACTAAAGTTATTGCAGATGAGATACAAACAGTACACAGTTAAGGAGTATGAACATCTGTATATCAAATGGATCATTTTTGAAGTTTTACACTATGTACGCTTTTCATAATCACATCCCTCCATTGTGATGGATTAATTGAATGTACTTCTAAAAGTAGTAAAACAGTGGAGGTTTCTGTTGTCACAGAGCAATTTTGATGCATTTATGTATTCTAAGTTTAGCTTGATTTAGACACACAGTTGGACAGATTTTATGACTACTAGACCATAGAGATTAGAGAGCTTGATTTAGACACACAGTTGGACAGATTTTATGACTACTAGACCATAGAGATTAGAGATGCATTTGTTCAAGTGCTCTCCTGAATCAGAACCATGAAAGTGGACATCTGGCTTTAAGTGGATGCTTTAAGGCTTTGCTGAAAAACAGCAGGCTTTTAAGTGCTTTGTTGAATTGCCTTAATTTATAAAACTTAGTTTAAAAAAAGTTTATAATATATCATTGTTGGTTTCCTGAATCAAGACATTTATTTGGCTGAAATCTGGAACAGCAAGTAAAATCTAAGATAAATTAGGGTTCTGCCACATTTGAAGTAATAATAGAGTCCAGACATGAAAGATAACATCTGTTTCACCAGCAGATACCAATTCGTCTTGATGAGTAACAGACTGGAAAAATACCATGTCAACAAGAGATGGGTTCTCATAAGAATAACGGATATACAAATGCCAACACAAATATTGAGGCTATAAACTTCACATTAACCCCAAAATGGGAGGAAGAGGAGCAGGAAAGAGGGGTGGAAACAGGCACCCAGTAACCTCACAGAAATTATATATTTCTGCATGGAGAGATATCACAGAGCCTGTGCACTAGCTGCATCTCATTTCAGTCTTCAAAACAGACATGCAAGCCTCACAGTGATTTCATATCAAACTATCTACCCTTGATGTTTGTTATGCAAACTGCCAGTGGTTTTGGTTGTTTATCACACTGTAACTTCTATCAGTTCCTAGCACATTTATGGGTGCCATGAGAATAAAAAAGAAAATGGTATGTGTGAGTGGCAATGGATATGGGGGGAGGTTTCTATGATCTGTCCTTAATTCACCATTTCAGCCCAGTATTTTAAGAAGCACCATCAGTTACTTGCAACAGTATCTAGAGACAAGACAAGCAGCTTAGCCCACCTCATTCAAAGCTTTCCACTTCCTTCTACCATTGGGGCATTTGAAAACACTACCAGTGTCACAGTATTAACCCCTTTAAATTCAATGAATGCAAACATTGACTTGTCTTCAATAGGCTATGTCCTTCAGAGCTATCAGAGATGTAACTAGATTATCTCTTGGTCTTGCCATGGTGAAGAGATGCAGTGCTCAGAGGTGGGAGACAGACATACAGCCCAGAAGAGTGGTCCCCAAGGAGAGGCCAGATGGAAGTAGAAAGGTCACCTAGAAGCCTAGAGCACCAAATTCAAAGTCCCAGTCCGCCACAGCTTGTATGCTTGATATGGTGGAGCTATTTCATTTGTTTCTGAACTCCCACCTGAAAAACAGTATCATCCTAAGTATCATCCTTCACGATAAGTAAGTAGATTAATGGTTGTGAGCTGCTCAGATACTACAGTGAAGGGGCCATATGCACCTGAGATGGGTAGGACAAGTCTGAAAATAGTCACCCATAGCTCTTACACTGCCTCTGCTGTCAGGAATCTTATGTCCTTACACTGGCAGTTAAAAGCTACCATCTGTTAGCTATGTTCTCAAAAGGAAAGATGTAAGACAGGCAAAATCTGCCTTCTTCAAAAGTAGCAGTTTATTTACCATTTAAATTCATTAAACATCCAAGAGAGATCCTACTGGTACGCAATGAAAATGGCAAGTGAGAATGCCCATAAAATGGAATAGTACCCCAGTGTAAATAGACCTATCATCAACATCCTCAAATATGGTATGAACATGGGGTCCTACAGTTCACTCTTAGCAGGTCCACAGAGAACAAGATTTTTCAGCAAATCTCTGGTTGACTGTATGCAAGAGGCTGCCTCTTCCATCAGAATCATAGACTCATAGAATCATTTAGGTTGGAAAGGACCTTTAAGATCATCAAGTCCAACCGTTAGCCTAACACTGACAAGTCCACCACTAAACCATGTCCCTAAGCACCACATCTACATGGCTTTCAAATACCTCCAGGGATGGCGACTCAACCACTTCCCTGGGCAGCCTGTTCCAATGCTTGACAACCCTTTCGGTGAAGAAATTTTTCCTAATATCCAGTCTAAACCTCCCCTGGCACAACTTGAGGCCATTTCCTCTCCTCCTATCACTTGTTACTTGGGAGAAGAGACCGACCCCCACCTCTCTACAGCCTCCTTTCAGGTAGTTGTAGAGAGCGATAAGGTCTCCCCTCAGCCTCCTTTTCTCCAGACTAAACAATCCCAGCTCCCTCAGCCGCTCCTCATCAGACTTGTTCTCTAGACCCTTCACCAGCTTCATTGCTCTTCTCTGGACACGCTGTCCAAATGTCATTATATACAACGTGCATTGCATATAGTAAGTGTCCACATACAAGGCATAGCACATTAACATGAAAAACTTTTCCAAGATGGGGAAGTGATAATCACTAGTGATTCCTTGAATCATTCGTGTTCAGTGAAAGTCCCATTCTGTATCTTCCCCTAACCAAAACATGCTGATAGGATGCTAATGAGCTCATGCTGATGGATTCTATTTGTTTAATGTTTCCAAAGACAGGTATCACTAATGCAGAACTGTCTTATTTAGTCAGAGACACATTTTGACTTGACTTGTACAGATATTTAGAAGAAGAAAGTTTGATAAATGTAAATAACTGTCCTTTCAGATGTAACAAGCAATAGAGAGTTAGCATTCTCAGAAGCATGAATACTTACAAACATATCTACTTTAATTATCTACATCTCAGGATTATCAGTTACTGTCTCCAACTCAGAATGATTTCATTATCCATCTCATCCAAAGAGTACATTCAAGGCAAAAATATTATTCCAGACTGATCACTGACTCTTTGGCAGTAACAGACTCAGGAAACTGACCCCAATAGTTAAGAGCAGAAATAGAATGGATGCCTGAAGTAGTTACTCTACTGCAGTAATAGAATATACAAAAGTACAGAGTTTCTTTTTATTGGAAGCCATTAATAGCAATCCTTAATTCTCCCTGGCTTTATTTTATATATACATATTTGAAAATATGGTATTTGAAAGGCATTTCAGAAGCCCAGCAACCATAAATAACATCACCATATTTTCAGAAGCAAAAAAATCTCAGGGCCATGCCCAACATAGCATTTACAAATCCCTATAGTGATATGAGAACAAGAATCAGTGCCACAAAAACACAACTCTGTTCCTCATTGCCATTTTACTACAGAATTTTAAACTATTATTTTCTGTTAAATATATGTTTCATATACTAAGAACATGTGTGTCAGCATTATAGTGGGAGTATGCATGTACAGACCTATAAAAGTAATCTTTCGAGTGGTGCAGAATATACCAGGTTTTGGATAGATTTCTCCTCTGTAAAGTCAGACGTAGAAAACTGATTGTTTAGTGCAATGTAGGGGCATACCAGAGACCCAACAGCTCAACATATGTTGGGTTCTGTTGATTCTACACTGAACCCCCCGATTCCAAAGAATTTACTTCTTTCATTTTTAATTTTGCATTCTGCCTGAAACACAGATGAGAGGTAGCCAGAGGACCTTCCTTCTCCCTCCAAGGAGAGGGAGACCAAGGGGAATTTCTCTGTCCCACAAGTCTGGGAAGATGACAACTAGAGAGTTATCTGGGAAGATTATTCCTATGAGCAACCTTTCTTTTCCCCACAGGTCAGCACAAGATAGGATCTCCATTCATGTACATTAGCTATGCTGGAATTTGGTTTTTAACCAAAAATATGCCATTTAGCAGTCATCTATTTGGTATTTGGGCACCTGTAGGCCCAAGATAGGTAAAATTACCTTCCTAGTCCCAGGTAGTGCAATGTTTATCAACTTATTCTAGGCAGAGTACATCAAGCATTTAGTTTAGTGCTGGTTTGGGCTGGGATACAGTTAATTTTCTTCACAGAAGCTAGCATGGGGCTATGTTTTGGATCTGTGCTGGAAACAGTGTTGATAACACAGGGATGTTTTAGCTATTGCTGAGCAGTGCTTACACAGAGTCAAGGCCTTTGCTGCTCCTCACCCCACCCCACCAGCGAGGAGGCTGGGGGTGCACAAGAAGCTGGGAGGGGACGCAGCCAGGACAGCTGACCCCAACTGACCCAAGGGCTATTCCGTACCATATGACGTTGTGCTCAGCATATATAAAGCTGGGGGAAGAAGAAGGAAGGGGGGGACGTTTGGAGTGATGGCGTTTGTCTTCCCAAGTAACCATTACGCGTGCTGGAGCCCTGCTTTCCTGGAGATGGCTGAACACCTGCCTGCCCATGGGAAGGAGTGAATTAATTCCTTGCTTTGCTTTGCTTGCGTGCGCGGCTTTTGCTTTCCCTATGAAACTGTCTTTATCTCAGCCCACGAGTTTTCTCGCTTTTACCCTTCCGATTCTCTCCCCCATCCCACTGTGGGGGGAGTGAGCGAGTGGCTGTGTGGGGCTGAGTTGCTGGCTGGGGTTAAACCACGACAATTTCTACAAGGTACAATGTTTCTGAAATAAACAAATGAAGGGACAGATATTGAATCCACTAAAAACATTACACTGGGACAAATTACTAAATAAATAAGATTAAACATAGCACTCCAGCATCTTAACAACCCTAGAGTCAGTGAGATTCAGGCATGTACTGTAAGTCAAGCACTGATCCATGCGGGGAAACTCCCATGTCTTTGTGAAACTAAAATTGCCAGTATGATCACATCATTAGAGCAAGGTATTAAAGCACCAATGCCAACCCCAGTCTTCAGAAGTGCTCAGCAACCTGCAGCTCCCACAGATATCAGTATACCATCTCCATCTCTTCCAGAAAAAAAGCATCCATAAGATTCTCTGTTGTTTTGACTTCAGGGAATCATACAGAAGAGTAATATTTGTTGGATGAAAGCCAGAGAAAGGCCAAAATAATACAACTGCATGAAATCTATAATTTCATGTTGTGTTGAACTCCCTGGCTGCTCTTACTGCACTTCTCTTTCTTAAAAAATATGTATTAGTGAATGTAGATTATTTTTTGTTGGATTGCAAGGACATTTAGCATTTACAGAAAACATACAAAGTAGAATTAAAAGAAATAAAGGAGCTGATAAGCACCAAATATACATCTTATTTTGTAGAATCTATTTGATTATTTAAGAGATAGTATCAATGGTTTGTTTACAAACATTTAACTTAATGCCAGAAGTAGCAAGTTATTCACCAAATGAACAATGCAGAGTTATATGAACATTATCAGTGACTGACCTGAAATCAGAATTAAAACACTAAAGCACAGTGTGATGATTATTCAGTGAAAATAAATACATTTCCATCAAAACAGCATTGTATACATATATTTTTTCTTAAATCAGTTTAAAACACCTCAACATTGTAGTTATTTGCTCTCTATCCCTAATTAAAATATGCAGAGGTAGTTCTGATGTGTAGTAAACATTTAGATTACATCCTGAACACTCCAAATTCTACCTTCTTAATAGGTGCATTTAGACCTGTGCTGAGACTGAGGCCCAAAATCAGTCTTGTGTCAGCTGGATCAATAATTCCATCATCCCATAATCTAGAAAAAAAAAAATCAAACAATAATAATTAAAGGAAATTAATGTATACACTTTACAGCAGGTAGGTTTTCAGGAACTCAGAAGGGACAAGCAAGGAAGGAGAGGCAGGGGGGGTGCCCTCTATGTGAAAAAAAAAAAAAAGGTATTGGCTGCACAGAGCTGTCTTTGAAAAACAGCGATCGGCAGGTTGAGAGCTTATGGGTGAAAATTACGGGTCAAGCCAACAAAGGAAACCTTGTGGTTGGTGTTTACTACAGGCTGCCTGAACAAGAGGAGGATGTTGACAAAGCGTTCTTCAACTACAGAAAGCATCATGCTCGCAGGCTCTGATACTGCTGGGGGGACTTCAATCACCCTGACATCTGCTGGAAAGGCAGCACAGCAAGCTGCAAGCAGTCCAGGAGTCTCTTGGAGTGCATTGAGGATAATTTCCTAATCCACTGTCCTGGTTTCGGCTGGGATAGAGTTGATTTCCTTCCTAGTGGCTGGTGTAGTGCTGTGTTTTGGGTTTTAGTATGAGAATAATGTTGATAACACGCTGATGTTTCGGCTGTTGCTAAGTGGTGTTTACACTGGTCAAGGACTTTTTTTTTCAGCTCCCCATGCTCTGCCAGGTGCCCAAGAAGCTGGGAGGGGGCACAGCCAGGACAGCTGATCCAAACTGGCCAAAGGGCTATTCCGTACCATATGATGTCATGCTCAGTATATAAAGCTGGGGAAGCAGAAGGAAGGGGGGGACATTCGGAGTGATGGCGTTTGTCTTCCCAAGTAACCATTACGCGTGCTGGAGCCCTGCTTTCCTGGAGATGGCTGAACACCTGCCTGCCCATGGGAAGGAGTGAATTAATTCCTTGCTTCACTTTGCTCGCGCGCGCGGCTTTTGCGTTCCCTATTAAACTGTCCTTATCTCAACTCACGAGTGTTCTCACTTTTACTCTTCCGATTCTCTTCCCCATCCCACTGGGGGGGAGTGAGCGAGCGGCTGCGTGGTGCTTAGCTGCCGTCTGGGGCTAAACCATGACATCCACACAATAGAAAGCCCAACCAGAGGAGAAGCATTACTGCACCTGTTGCTCACCAACAGGGAAGAACTAATTGGAGATGTCAAGACTGGTGGCAGCCTGGGCTGCAGTGATCTTGCCCTGGTGGAATTCACAATCTCGAGGGATATTGGCCAGGTAAAGAGTAGAGTCAGGACCCTGAATTTTAGGAGAGCGAACTTTCAGGTGTTTAAAAAACTAGTGGATGGGACCCCCTGGGAAACTGCCCTCAGGGATAAAGGAGCAGAACAGAGCTGGCAGCTCTTTAAGGATATTTTTCTCAGAGCGCAAAAACTATCGATTCCCACATGTAAGAAATCGGGCAAGGAAGGCAGGAGACCAGCACGGCTGAGTAAGGACCTCCTGGCCAAACTAAAGTGTAAGAAGGAAATGCATAGGCAGTGGAAGCAGGGACGTGTATCCTGGGAAGAATAGAGGGGTGCTGCCTGGATGTGTAGGGGTGGGATTAGGAAAGCTAAGGCACAGCTGGAGCTGAATTTGGCAAGAAATGGAAAGAATACTAAGAAGGGCTTCTACAGGTACATTGGTCATAAAAGGAAGATTAAAGAAGATGTACCCCCCACAATAAATAAGACAGGAGAACTAGAGAACAACCGAAATGGAGAAGGCTCAGTTACTCAACAACTTTTTTGTCTCAGTTTTTAATGGTAATCTCTCTTCCCACATCTCTCAAGCCACTGAACCTCATGGCAGGGATTGGGGAAATGAAGTCCCTCCCATTACAAAAGAAGCCAAGATTCAAGACCATTTGAGGAACCCAAACATACAGAACTCCATGGGACCCGATGAGATACATTCCAGAGTCCTGAGGGAATGGGCTGATGTAGTTGCCAAGCCAATCTCCATGAATATTTGAAAAGTCATGGCAGTCAGGCGAAGTCTCCAGTGACTGGAGAAAAGAAAACATCATACCCATTTTTAAAAAAAGGTAAAAAGGAGGACCCTGGGAACTACTGACCAGTCAGCCTCACCTCTGTCCCCAGTAAGATCATGGAACAGATCCTCCTGGAAGACATGTCAAAGCAAATATATGGAACACAGGGAGGTGATTAGAGACAGCCAACATGGCTTTACCAAGGGCAAATCGTGCCTGACTAATCTAGTGGCCTTCTACAATGGAGTGACTGCATCAGTGGACAAGGGAAGAGCTATGGATATCATCTGTCTGGACTTCTGTAAGGCCTTTGACACGGTCCCCCACAACATCCTTCTCTCTAAATTGGAGAGATAAGGATTTGATGGGTGGACTGTTCAGTGGATAAGGAATTGGCTGGATGGCTGCATCCAAAGAGTTACGGTCAATGGCCCAATGTCCAAGTGGAAACCAGTAGCGAGTGGTGTCCCTCAAGGGTCCATACTGGGACCAGTCCTGTTTAATATCTTCATCAACGACATAGACAGTGGGATTGAGTGCACCCTCAGCAAGTTTGCAGAAGACACCAAGCTGAGTGGTGCAGTTGATACTCTAGAGGGAAGGGATGCCATCCAGAGGGACCTTGACAGGCTTGAGGAGTGGGCCCATGTGAACCTCATGAAGTTCAACAAGGCCAAGTGCAAGGTCCTGCACCTGGGTTGGGGCAATCCCCGATATCAGTACAGACTGGGGGATGAAGGGATTGAGAGCAGCCCTGCAGAGAAGGACTTGGGGGTACTGGTGGATGAAAAACTGGACATGAGCCGGCAATGTGCGCTTGCAGCCCAGAAAGCCAACCGTATCCTGGGCCACGTAAAAAGAAGGTTGTTTAGCCTGGAGAAGAGAAGGCTCCAGGGAGACCTTATTGCAGCCTTTCAATACTTAAAGGGGGCTTATAAGAAAGACTGGGAGAGACTTTTTACCAAGGCTTGTAGTGACAGGACAAGGGACAATGGTTTTAAACTGAAAGAGGGTAGATTTAGATCGGACATAAGGAAGAAAATTTTTATGATGATGTCTCGTCCCACTGGGTGGGTTGCGAGATGGGTGAATCTTTTTGATTCCCCGATGGTTTGTGTACCAACAAAGGCCGATCTCTGCTCGACAGAGCTGCGGGGCCGGTAGAGTCACGACAATGACTCAGAGGAACAGTTTGACTAGCAATTTTATTAACTGGCGAATTTGACAAACGGACAAACTTAACGAACGGGCAAGCCCAACAAACGAACAGAGGCGATTTGGCAATGGAGCTATTTTCCGGGCAACCGGCTACAATTTATCCAAAACTTATATATAGTGGAAGAGTAGAGGGAGAGAGAAGTGAGAAAACGAAAGGAGAAGAGAGGAGGAAAGAGAAAGGAAAGGTATCACCACCCTTGGATCCCGCGATGATGATGACAGGCGTGGCAATCCTTGGGTGGTGGGCGTGCACGTGCTTCCCTGGGAGGCGTGTCTTTTATACGCTAATCCCCACCTCCAGGTACGCCCCTTGAGGACTTACATGGTTCTTGTTCTAGAAAGTTCTCAATCTTCTGTGCAGGCGCTGGGGGAGGGGGATGGTCGCGAAGGGTCTCGGGCGGTTGCAAGCCCCTTCCTCAGATAAACTCTGTGTGACCTCTGGCCATACATGGTAAGGTCCGTCGGAACCCGGAACCGCGCATCCTCCGACACGCTCTCCATGACCTGCTCTCGCTCTCCCCCACCCCGTGCTCACCGACCTGCCGTTGCCATGCAAATAGTGCCTCGCCTCGCCACAATGTTTGAGACATAAACTCTTTCAGTCTCTCACAGATGAGGGTGGTGAGACACTGGAGCAGGTTGCCCAAAGAAGTTTTGGATGCCCCATCATTGGAAGTGTTCAAGGCCAGGTTGGACGAGGCTTTGAGCAACCTGATCTAGTGGAAGGTGTCCCTGCCCATGACAGGGGGGTTGGACTAGATGATCTTTAAAGGTCCCTTCCAACCCAAACCATTCTATGATTCTATGATTCACACAAAACTAAAAAAAGTTATGCTAAAGAGAGAGGACTGAAGAGCTAAATTATGCCCGAAGCCATGTTATTAATACACTGTAACATAAATGCACCACATCTACACGCCTTTTAAATACCTCCAGGGATGGTGACTCAACCACTTCCCGGGGCAGCCTGTTCTGTGCTTGATAACCCTTTCAGTGAAGTAAAATTTCCTAATATCCAGTCTAAACCTCCCCTGGCACAACTTGAGGCTGTTTCCTCTTGTCCTATCACTTGTTACCTGGGAGAAGAGACCGACCCCCACCTCGCTACAGCCTCCTTTCAGGCAGTTGTAGAGAGCGATGAGGTCTCCCCTCAGCCTCCTTTTCTCCAGGCTAAACAACCCCAGTTCCCTCAGCCGCTCCCCATCAGACTTCTGCTCCAGACCCTTCCCCAGCTTCGTTGCCCTTCTCTGGACACGCTCCAGCACCTCAATGTCTCTCTTGTAGTGGGGGGCCCAAAAATGAACACAGTATTCGAGGTGCAGCCTCACCAGTGCCGAGTACAGGGGCACGATCACTTCCCTAGTCCTGCTGGCCACCCTATTTCTGATACAAGCCAGGATGCCATTGGCTTTCTTGGCCACCTGGGCACACTGCTGGCTCATATTCATCTGGCTGTTGACCAACACCCCCAGGCCCTTTTTCCACTGGGCAGCTTTCCAGCCACTCTTCCCCAAGCCTGTAGTGTTGCATGGGGTTGTTGTGGCCCAAGTGCAGGACCTTGCACTGAGCCTTGTTGAATCTCATACAATTGGCCTCGGCCCATCGACCCAGCCTGTCCAGGTCCCTCTGCAGAGCCTTCCTCCCCTCAAGCAGATCAACACTCCCGCCCATCTTGGTGTCGTCTGCAAACTGACTGAGGGTGCACTCGATCCCTTTGTCCCGATCATTGATAAAGATATTAAACAGAACTGGCCCCAGCACAGAGCCCTGGGGGACACCACTTGTGACCGGCCACCAACTGGATTTAACTCCATTCACCACAACTCTTTGGGCACTCCAGATGATCTGCTCCATAACCTTCCCCAGCACCGAGGTCAGACTGATGGGCCTGTAGTTCCCCGGATCCTCCTTCTGGCCCTTCTTGTAGATGTACGTCACATATTCTAACCTCCAGTCAACTGGGACCTCCTCGGTTAGCCAGGACTGCTGATAAAGGATTGAAAGTTGCTTGGTTTAATAGGGAAAGCAAAAGACGCGCACGCAAGCAAAGCAAAATAAGGAATTCATTCACTACTTCCCATCGGCAGGCAGATGTTATGCCTCTTCCAGGAAAGCAGGACTTCATCATGTGGAATGGTTACTTGGGAAGACAAACGACACTCCTAGCATCTGGGAGCACCTGTCCAGGGAATAGCAGAAGGGCAAGGAGGTCCCTCATGACTTTCCCTGTCTGGCCCCGCTGCTGCACAGGGACAGGTGGGAGGTGCGTTGAGCACGGCACTGCCATGGTACTGTGCCCCTGCGGTGGCAGCAGGGCCAGGAGAGCTCTTCTTTGCGCCAGCCTTGGCTGCCAGCAATGGCAGTGCTCAGTGCTGCTCTCAGCTGAAGCCACAGATGCTCACAGCTGTGGCATGAAATGGCCAGAGCAGCCAGATAGCTGCTTCTCTGCTTGATTTGTGGCTGTATTTTGACAAGGGAGGGTGATTTAGCACCATACATTCCTGGTTGGAGAGGTTTTTCTGTGAGAAAGCTGTGATGATGAATGTGCACAAACACCACCCTAGGAAGGGGTGCATGACAGGGTTTTTTGTGCTGTTAAGACAAATGAAAAGTCAGTAGATATTTGCCCATGCAGCTAGGCTAATACAGAGCAGTGATCTGCTTGGAAAATATTTTCCTTTTTCTCCCTTGCAGCAAGGAGCTGCCTTAAGTCTTTAGCTCCTTCGTCTTGTCCCAGCTGCAGGAGGCATGTAACAGGATACAGTTGTATCCCCAGCCAGCCCCAGGTGGTTCCTGCAAGGAGATGCTTTATCCTGCATCTGCTTCCAAAGGAGTACCCTGCCTGGATGGAGATCACAGAGATGCAAATACCACAACATCACACACAGGCAGACACCACAGAGGGTGCTGCAGTTTAGTTGATCGCATGTCCCTGAGGACAGCTGCAAGCATCCACACCCTCTCTTTGCCACAAACAGTCCTCCTTAAGATCTGTCTTTTCTTGGTGCCCCCAAGGGCCAGCTGGGAGCAGGGAGCATGAAACACCTATGTCAACCCTCACCTAACCAGCCCGGGACCTGGTGCAAGCCCTTAGGACAAGCACTCGCAGCCTCTGCTGCTGTACATCAGTCCATGTGAGCAGGATCCAGCCCCAGAGCTCACAACTCTGCCTTGCCACCAGCTCCCCCCACATGTGCCCCATGCTTTGCTCTGTCTGCATGTCCTGCACGTAAACCTGGGGCAGATCATGTCAGGTCACAGCACATCGCTACAGCCCTCTGTCAGACCACTAGGATAGAGAGGACGTTTCGGCATTGGGGGCAGACAGTGGTACCCCCCCACTCCTGCCCCATGTTCCTCGGCCCCCATAGGAGGTGGTGGAGGAAGATAAGGGAGCACATGAAGTTTGTCCTGCAACGGCCTAGAGGAAGACATAAACCTAAGAGAAGGCAAAGATCTTGATACCACAATCAGGAGCTGCTTAGCTGCAAGCTGCTGGCATGGGCGGGCATAGGGACCAGCTGCCACTCTGTCTGTCTCTGTTACCTGCTCCTCCACCAGCTCAGATCCTACCTCTGGCCCTGGGCCCCGGAATGAATTGACCGAAAAGGACTATTTTCGTTTGCTTTCCAAAGGGAGCCGGGTGCTTCGGCAAGGCAGTGACCAGCACGCCACCCATGTGTGGGAGCCTGGTGGAGGCTGGCTGCCCCAGCCTCGGCAGCTGGCTGTCCCTCGTCCTGCTGGCGATGCTGGGGAGAGGCAGGCTCACACCCATGGCCCCACAGGAAAAGCCCCTGCAGAGCCCTCAGCACAGGATGCTGCACGTGGCTTGGGGCCCCCCGACACCTGCCCTGGCCTTTCTCGGTGCTGGCCAGGGAACCCCAAAGCTCTCCCTTTTCATTAGCTGTTCCCTATTGCTGCTTAGCACCCTCTTCTAGAGGGGAAAATGTGGGTGTGGAAGTCAGGTGGCCCCAAGAGAGAAATCTGCCTGGAGAGGTTGTGATCCACTCCCTCTCTTTCAAGTGGAAGCTGCTTCTCATCTCATACATGAGCTTTCCTCTCCCTCGCTCTTTCAGTAGCTCTCAGAGTAGCAATAACAGTTTGAGAAGATGGCTGCCTTAATTAGAAGGGCTGCAGATGGCACTCTGTATTTTTTTCATTAACTAGAAACTTGATGGGGTTGGTGTGGAAAAGCACAAATGAGGCAGAAGTTATCCAGCACTGATGGAGAAGGTGAGCTTGGAGGAAGCCTGTCCCCTACCGGGTCCAGTGGAGGGAAGGGAAAACACACTGGGAATTTAGCACATGAAAGGAGCTATGGGATGGGGAAACTGGAGGTGACTGGCCTGAGGAATAAAGAGGAATCAGATAGGGTTTCGTGGCACAAAGGGAAGGCTTAGACTGGTGTGGAAGGAAATTGCTCTGCTGATTTGTTCAGCCCTGCTCATTTCAGGAATAGTCTTTTCTGAGATTGCCAGAAAACCATGCCTATTGAAGTCTTTTTTTAAATTGCGTGCTTTCTAAGTGATGGGCCTACAGCCCTGGAGCTTAGCTATGTTAAACTTCTGTGGCTCAGTTCAACTCTGTGATTTTTGCTCCAGAAAAATCAGAAGTGCCCATCTTTCACTGACACCTGTGGATATAAGACAGAATTGCACACAGGCTCTCATACTCTTGAAGTTGGGAATTTCAGCTCCCAAATCTGCTGGATGAGAGTATCCTGCCTCTCAAAGACTTTTGCCTGAGGAGGACTCATTTCTACACAAGGTTCATGATATTGCAGTGATGAAGATTAATGTTTGTCAGTTTTTCACTCTTTCCTGGGGAAGAATTCTCTGTGCAAAGTGATTTAGGGTTTTTGCTTTTTCCAGGTGCACACCTAGCCATGTATTTTGCAAGAGCAAAAGCAGGACAAAGTGGTGCACCTTGTAGTTAGAGCAGAAGGGCATGAGGCATTGCTGCCCATAAACAAGCTGTCTTTGGCATATCTGTGGCTTTACCTACTTAGCAGGACAGAGGAATGGGAACAGGGGACAGTAGCTAGTTCCCACTCTGCATTGATACTCCAGTTACAAGCACTGCCAAAATAGCTATAACACTGCTAAAGCCCTGCCCTAGACCTTCTTAGGCTAATACAGGCTTACGCTTTAGCACAGACTGAGTCACAGACTTCATCATGTACCTCTGTGTGCAGCATAAACTTTTAAATGTTTGTTTAGCTGGTAGTTATAGGTGTGGAAAGCCTTTTGCTGACATACAGGTTTTCTAAGAAAGTTATTGGCTTGTTGAAGTGAAGCTACTGTTTGTATGAAAACTTTGATACAGAACTAGGATAAATTCACCTCAAACTAGGATGATTTCAGTGCCAAATGCACATATTTTGATAAGGCTTATCATGCACTAACCATGTGCATGTAGAAGCTAATAGGAGTTAATGTGTAGGTAGCATAACAGGACCATTATAAAAGAGTTAAAAGAAAAGAGATGAACCAGCTGTCACCATCCTGTCTCTCCCACCAATGAAGGCCACCCCTGGTCATGGACTTGGAGTCAAATGAATAAGTAAGCAGGTGCATTAATCACCAACGTGAGATATCATCACTTACGGCTTACTGTGTTTTGCTATACTTGTATATAGTATATGCTCATTAGGAAATGTTTCTAGTTTTCTTACCTATGTTCTCTGCAGTCATCTTGATCATCTTGATAAAACAACAGCTCTTGTAAGATCCGTTTTGCCCCTGACACAAAGCTCTACACTAAGATTAGCCCCAGCTGAAGTTGAAGCCAGGAAGAGGGTGGCAGTCATTTGGGTGTCATTTGGGGTCAGAGTGACCAGACTGATTAACTGCAGGAGTACCTCTCCCTGTCTCAGGAGTACCCTCTCCCCATCTTTCTTGCATAGTGGAGATTTGTGTACTTTGTTGAAGGTTTGATTTGTAAACTCTTTATTGCAAAGTTTCTTAGTGCAATGGGTGTTTGAACAAGCTGGTTACTATCCCTAAAGCATGTGGTGGGGTTTCTGCTCCCCAGCTGAACAAACTAACTTTTCTAAACTGCTTTGTTAAGTGTTGAAGTGACCTTTGTGGTCTTTTGGAAATAAGTAGTGCCTGATCTATAGCATTACTGGGGATAAGAAGAAAAGAAAGCCACAGTTCTTTTGCCTTTCAAGGGGATTATTTGGGGGACCACTAAAGATTAAACAAAGAGGTTTGTCATCCCCCCATATGTTTTTGCCACTCCCCCATATGTTCTTAATAAGTTTCCTGGAGACTTGTTTCAATGCAGTTGATCTGTTTGAGGTCCTCAGCTGTTCGGCTCTTCACACCTCTTCCGTTTTGCACCTTGCTCCTGTCGAGCCTGGATGCTGTGTTTGCAGCACGGGCAAAGATGGAAGGACAGGGCAGGTTTGTGTCCCTGCCCTCACGAAGGCAGTCTGGAAGAGGCAGGATAATTACCTGTCCTGGTTTTGGCTGGGATAGAGTTAATTTTCTTCCTAGTAGCTGGTATAGTGCTGTGCTTTGGATTTTAGTATGAGAATAATGTTGATATCACACTGATGTTTTGGCTGTTGGGCAACTCAGTAAAAAATAAGCTTTTGCTGACAAATGCAATCATGCTTTTTTTTTTTTAAATGCATGCTTTTTTTTTTAAAAAAAATCTCTGTATTATCAATGCTGAAGACAGTGTTGATAACACAGGGATGTTTTAGCTGTTGCTGTACTAGTCAAGGACTTTTCAGCTTCCCCTGCTCTGCCAGGTGCAGAAGAAGCTGGAAGGGGACACAGCCAGGACAGTTGATCCAAACTGGCCCAAGGGCTATTCCAGACCATATGGTGTCATGCCCAGTATATAAAGCTGGGGAAGCAGAAGGAAGGGGGGACATTTGGAGTGATGGCGTTTGTCTTCCCAAGTAACCATTACGCATGATGGAGCCCTGCTTTCCTGGAGATGGCTGAACACCTGCCTGCCCAGGGGAAGGAGTGAAGGAATTCCTTGCTTTGCTTTGCTTGCGTGCGCGGCTTTTGCTTTCCCTATTAAACTGTTTTTATCTCAACCCTCGAGTTTTCTTACTTTTGCTCTTCTGATTCTCTCCCCCAGCCCACCGAGGGGGAGTGAGTGAGCGGCTGCGTGGGGCTTAGTTGCCGGCTGGGGCTAAACCACGACATGGGGTCAGTTTCTCCACAGCCGAGACGCAGGCCCATAGGGAGGAAGCAAGATTATCTTCATATTCTCGGAGTTGTCTGTCCAGTCCATCTGTAGTTGTTGCCTCCGTGTCTGTCCAGTCCATTATCGCCAGGGTGTTGGAGTATGACGTCGGTGCATTTTGTACAAACTTTTGCCACATGGACCACGTGCACCGGATTTCATCCGGGTCTTTGGATACCTGGTCGTCATCCAGGTTGTTATAGACGACCTCCACCACGGCTAATTCCCTCAGATACTGGATACCTCCCTCAATGGTGGTCCATTTGCTTTGGGAATTTGCAAGTTCTTCCTCGAAGGGATACCTGTCTTTCACACTTGACAGGAGTTGCCGCCAAAGACTGAGGACTCAGGCCCTGTTTCCAATCCCTTTGCCAATGGCCTTATCCTTAGCAAGGGATCCCAGCTGCCGGGCTTCCTTACCCTCTAATTCCTGACTACTGGCCCCAATATCCCAGCATCAGAGTAACCAGCTGAGAATTAGCTTGCCTGGTTGACAGCTAAAATCTTTTCACATATCTCGCAGCTCACTTAGGGATAGGGATCAGGTGGTTTCTGTCTCATTTATGATTTCAGTCTCTTCCTCCTCCTGTTCTTGTGACTGCTCTGCTGCAGAACAGGCAGCCTCCTCTGGTTCTTTCTCCTGCTCCCTCTTAGGAGAAGCTTCTTCATCTCCTACTGAACAAGTTGACTTCTGCTTCCACTGTTTCTTTTTAGTTATAGGGGCGACTGATATAGTGTCAGGTTTAGCCATAGTGTCTGTTGGTATCTTTTCCCTCTCTTCTCCCTGAGGGTGCTGCATAATATTGAGCAGTGCTTGGTAGATGCTGGCCAGGGCCCAGCATAGTGCAGGAAGTTGTGCCTCTTTGGAATAGACAGGGCATTTTTTTTTCAAACATTGTATCACTTCATCAGGATCCTGCAGTTGTTCGGGAGTGAAGTCCCAGACCACTGGAGGTGAGAAGTTCTCTAGATACCTGCCCATATTCTCCCACATGCCTTGCCACCCATGACCATACTGTCACGGGGCCTGGGTCATATTTGTAAATTGCTTGATAACCTTAGACAAAACTGAAGCAATATTCCCAAGAAATACTAATAGAAATATTTTAACTACCCAAGGATGTTCAAGATACTGAAAAGTTGTTGTAACAAGGGAGAAAACATCACAGAAGAAGGTGGTGAAGGTGCCATTCCGTATTTCCTCCACAGAAAACCTCTCAGGGGAAGAAGTATAATTGCTAATTGTCTCCATGAGGTGGTACCCGAAGTACAGTAATGGCTTCAATACAGAGCCCAAATACCAGATTAAGCTCAAGGACAATGTTTTAATAACAAATATTGCAGGCAAAACATCACTAATCACTGCAGAGCACAGCAAACTGCAAAAGCCAACACCAATCTTTAACATGTACAGCAAAAAAAAAAAGAGCATGGCACAGATCAGATAAACTAATATCGAGAACAGGTGAAGCAATATTGTGACCCGCAAATGTTAACAGATATAAATCCCCTCCAATATGCTCTGGTCAATCTGTTGTTATCTCAAACCCTTCGAGCCCCATGTTGGGCGCCAAAAAGGACTGTCGTGGTTTAACCCCAGCCGGCAATTAAGTCCCACCCAGCCGCTCGCTCACTCCCCTCACAGTGGGATAGGGGAGAGAATCATATGGGCAAAAGTGAGAAAACTCGTGGGCTGAGATAAAGACAGCTTAATAGGGAAAGAAAAAGCTGCATGCGTGCAAGCAAAGCAAAACAAGGAATTCCTTCACTCCTTCCCATGGGCAGGCAGGTGCTCAGCCATCTCCAGGAAAGCAGGGCTCCATCACGCGTAACGGTTACTTGGGAAGACAAACGCCATCACTCCGAACGTCCCCCCTTCCTTCTTCTTCCCCAGCTTTATATGCTGAGCATGACGCCATATGGTGTGGAATAGCCCTTTGGTCGGTTGGGGTCAGCTGTCCCGGCTGTGTCCCCTCCCAGCTTCTTGTGCACCCCCAGCCTCCTCGCTGGTGGGGTGGGGTGAGGAGCAGCAAAGGCCTTGACTCGGTGTCAGCACTGCTCAGCAATAGCTAAAACATCCCTGTGTTACCAACACTGATTCCAGCACAGATCCAAAACACAGCCCCATGATGGCTACTGTGAAGAAAATTAACTCTGTCCCAGCCAAAACCAGTTCAGCATTACATGTTGATCATTCAAAAATTGCTATGCCCTGAAGAAGATATGTTGTGCAATGCAGTGGCAGCAAAGGACAACAGAATCACACTGATTTTTTGGTTGGTTCAGGAAGGGCTGAGGTGCAACACAGAAAACAGTCACTTGCTTTCCCTGGTCTTGCTATGCTACTAGACCAGTAGGGCAGACCAAGGTATAGGAGGAAACTCTGAACAGAAAACAGTTGCAGGACTTATGCATTTGAGGTGAAGACAAAGGCCGAAGTAGGGGCTTCCTCTGTAACTGTTGCCTGCTGTATACAAGAACATGGGAAATCAAGCCACATATTTGCCACTGGGAACACATTTTAGAGCATTGCTTCTTTGAATGAGACCAGTGCTTTGATGAATCTTCATCCTGTTAGGCTCGTATGTGGGAAACTACTGTGCTCAAACTATACCAACTCACCTTGTATTATCTCTAAGTAAGTCAACAGCATAGAAATTCTTTTCAAGTATGTTCATCACAGCCAATATAAAACAAAGAACGGCATCTCAGAGCCTCTCAGATGAAGCCACTAATAGCAAGAAAAGCTGTTACTGCCATTCTAAAAACTGATGAAACAAAAGTATATATAAAGAACAAAGCCCTACCTAGCAGTCTACCTAGGGGGTTTTTTGTACACTCCTGTTCAGAAAACATACCCCCAAACTATGAAATTTATACCCTGCTCTGATGAATCAGGCATTAAGTTGAGGCTATACTGACAGTGTAAAATGAACAGTGCCCTATATCCACACTGAGAAGTTTATGTGTGTGTACATGTGTGTTGTCCAAGTACCTGAACACACACATAAAAGCACATGGGTGCAACAAGGTAAATGCATGTACAACATTCAGCACAGGTTGGATACCAAGCTTTTCACATGCATATATGCAAATATCTTATTTGTCTTCATCAGTTTCACAAGCTTTGCTGCATATATCCTTCTGGAGGAACAGCTGAAAAATGTCTTATGTGTAACTATGCCACAATATGCAAGCATATAATGGAAAAGGGAAATAGCAAATTATGTCATTAAAGAACCCCAAGCAATTTGGCCAGTAAAACATGCTGTGGTCTCCTTGGCAGCCTTTCAGGGAGCAACAAAATTGGTTTAATTGGTCAGCCTCTCTGAAGGGAAGTTTTGACTTTTGATTTTTTATTCATCAAACAAGAAAATATAAATATACTCTTTGTCTTTGGAAACTGGACATGGACAAAATATGGCAATGCAGAAAAAGGAAAAAAAAAGCACAGCATTACCAAGCATGTGTGAGGGGGAAAAAATTTTTTTCCTACCATCTCACACAGCATACAACCAGAGGCCATTTCACATCTTTATATTCTCTCAACAGTACAAATATATTTCACATACAAAACCCTGGGGAGAAATTACTGGAGAGGAACTCTATAGAGTTATATGCCAGCTTACCATGTGGCTTTTCGTGACACAAAAGTGACTTTTCCCAACATCACCCACCACCACGAGCCATCGGATGCAGATTTAATGGCCCAAGCCCCAGATGTTGCCACCCGTGAGAACAGGATTTGGGCACTGCGGATGTTGTGGCACAGGCTGCAAGGCCCCAACGGCCCACTCCCGTACAGCCGAGGTATATAACAGAGCCCTATATCTTGGGCAACTCAGTAAAAAATAAGCTTTTGCTGACAAATGCAATCATGCATTTTTTTTTCTTGCAGAACAGATATTGGTAAAGTGTTAAATGATGTTTTGACAACACTGTTAAAGGACTGTTTTAAACCAGCTGTTTATCCCACAGGCTTTCTAGGCCTGGAAATAGAAAAATATATCTCAATTTTTTTTGTACTGGTAGCTTATGGCCTCAGTCCAGCAATCCCCGAGGAGACCATGTCGATAGTGCTGGACTAAGCCCTAGCACTTGAGACGCACCCTGACACTTTACTGAGAAACGCAAACAACAAGTCCACAATAATACTAATTTCTAATGCAAATTATAAGATCACTATTACTAATATGAGTATTGGCATCAGAAAGTTGCCAAGCATCTCAGACATATTTCATGCTGATGACAATTTGCTAGCATTGCCACAGTCTGCCAGAGGAAATATTTCAGGAGCCTGGAGCTGGCACTAGGGATGGGGGCATTGCTCCCCCCATGGTGGCTGTGCCAAGAGCTGCCAACACTGCCGCAGCATTTCACTGCAGAATTAACGCCTTTTTCCCTTTCAGGCAACAGGGACATCAGCTCTCAGGGTCTGCCACCCTGTGCTGGTTTGGGCTGGGATAGAGTTAATTTTCTTCACAGTAGCCATCATGGGGCTGTGTTTTGGATCTGTGCTGGAAACAGCGTTGATAACGCAGGGATGTTTTAGCTATTGCTGAGCAGTGCTGACACCGAGTCAAGGCCTTTGCTGCTCCTCACCCCACCCCACCAGCGCGTGGGCTGGGGGTGCACAAGAAGCTGGGAGGGGGCACAGCCGGGACAGCTGACCCCAACCGACCAAAGGGCTATTCCATACCATATGGCGTCATGCTCAGCATATAAAGCTGGGGAAGCAGAAGGAAGGGGGGACGTTCGGAGTGATGGCGTTTGTCTTCCCAAGTCACCGTTACGCGTGCTGGAGCCCTGCTTTCCTGGAGATGGCTGAACACCTGCCTGCCCATGGGAAGGAGTGAAGGAATTCCTTGCTTTGCTTTGCTTGCATGTGCGGCTTTTGCTTTCCCTATGAAACTGTCTTTGTCTCAACCCTTATCTCAACCATTTTCTCACTTTTACTCTTCTGATTCTCTCCCCCATCCCACTGTGGGGGGAGTGAGCGAGCGGCTGTGTGGTGCTTAGTTGCCCACTGGGGTTAAACCACGACACACCCAGACAGAAAGAATGAATACAGGCCCTGCAAAATAGCCCTCAGAAAGCTTGGCCTCAGACCCGCATGCTCCCTGGGGGAGCAGGGTTTGGTGAGCACCCAGCAAAGCTGCAGTAAAGCAAGGCGCTGGGCTCAAGCAACTTACACACAGCCCTTCACGAAACACACGGTGGGGGAAAAAACCCTATCATGAACACACAGGTTTCTCCAAATCATAAAAGGCCATTTACACAATTCTTTTTCTGCGGATTATAAAATCAGGTAGAGTCACTGAGAAGTACAACAAAAGTAAAAAGGTACACTGAAGAACTGCATTATATGTATGAAAACATATATTCCTGTCCACATGTGGTTCACGGTTTTGATTTCCTTCCCCATTGCTATTGATTGTCACACATACATAACAAGCACCAGAGTGTGAGGAAAGCTGCATTTATTCACACTGCTGTTTGCTGAGTTTGGTTTGTTTGTTTGTTTGTTTTGCAGTTTTTTGTCCCAGAGTCTGACAAACAGCATCACAATTACCAAGGATTCTGGTGAGACCAGCAATGCTTCTGCAACATTACCCAGTATGGCCAGCAATGGTTTTAAGCTCATAGATGAGCATTTAACTGCTGCAGTGCCCTTTAAATCAATGTGCTAGGTACATGCATTAATATTTAACATTGAAAAGCAATATAAAAATGTGGCAATTTATGCTGCACATAAATAAATGCATTTAATTCAATACAGTTGAATTTGGCCTGCTGTACTGACTTTTGCAATTAAAAACAGAAGCACAAATAACCCAGTTACTGAAAGAAAGAAACAAACAAAATAAATGTGTTGCCCTGGGGAAAATATACCCAAAGACTACCAAAATAACTATATGAAAGGATAGGTTAAAATCTGAAATACAAAACACATTTATTTTAGTGTAGGCTAAGCATTCTGAAAGTGCTTGTGTGATGCTATAGCAGTATTGCCCTTACAGAAAATGTATGTTGAAGAAGGAAGGTGTGGTGGTTTACACTCAGTCAGCAACTAAGCACCAGACAGCCACTCGCTCACCCTCCCCCACCGACCCCCGGTGGGATGGGGGAGAGAATCGGAAAAAAAAAGTAAAACCCGTGGGTTGAGATAAAGACAGTTTAATAGGAGAGCAGAGGAAGAGAAAATAATAATAATAATAATAATGATAAAAGAATATACAAAACAAGTGATGCACGATGCAATTGCTCACCACCCACCGACCAATGCCCAGCCCATCCCCGAGCAGTGATCGCTGCCCCCCGGCCAACTCCCCCAGTTTCTATACTGAGCATGAGGCCATATGGTCTGGAATAGCCCTTGGGCCAGTGTGGATCAGCTGTCCTGGCTGTGTCCCCTCCCAGCTTCTTGTGCACCTGGAGAGCAGGGGAAGCTGAAAAGTCCTTGACCAGTGTAAACACCGCTTAGCGACAGCCAAAACATCAGCGTGTTCTCAACATTATTCTCATACTAAATCCAAAGCACAGCACTGTACCAGCTACTAGGAAGGAAATCAACTCTATCCCAGCCAAAACCGGGACAGAAGGCAAAAGCCGGTTTGTGGTAAAATGGGTGAATCTCAGCAATAATCAGGTTCACTGCAGCGGGATGCGCCCAGCAGTTTTGGGGCTTTTTGATTAATAAGCCCGCTTACCTTGGAGTTTTTGCAAGTGGTGGTAAATTAGTTTCACACCATCTTTGCTGTATGAGGACAGACTGCGTGTGCATCTATTTATTAGCCACATAATGAATGTCAGAAAAGCAGAATTCAAATTCACGCTGCAGCCAATTAAAACTAGACCAGAAGAAGTACCAGGGGACTGTGGAGCAGCAGCAGCTCCCTGCTAGTTACTGGTGAAACCTTTCACCCACAGCCTATGCTTTCAACTACAGACCCACTCACAACCCCACTCACAAGTTCCCAAAGCAAAGAAACCTTACACTGAGCGTTTCCCCACTGCGCTTCACCAAGGGCTTAATTTGCAGTGCTGCGCTTGGAGAGAGTACAAACCACAGTGCAGCTGAAGCGCAAGATTGTTTCTGGACAAGACAGGCCCAGCCCATGAGCGCTTCCTGCTGGCTCGGATGCTCAGCCCTGGGAGAGAAATCCTGTAAAAATCAGTTTGTGTTGAGACAAAAACAACTCTACCCCCCCAACGCCTTTCTAAAATACTTTACAGTCAACGTGTTCAGAAATAAACCAGAGGGTGTCTCTAGCTTCTCGTACCTGATGTAACCCCTCGTCACCTCCCTGGATCACCATTCACCTTCACTTTCATGCTTAATACTTGTGAGCAGGTTCCGGTTTTGAAACAGTGAATTACTGGGAGACAGAAAGCCTTTCCCTAGTCAAGAAATCAAATATTCATATGCCACAGCTATATTACAGTTTGCTTCCCACAAAGCTAATAACCCCTCAATGTAAGTTACACATGCAAGCTTCCAATATTGCCTTTTCTTGCCCCATCCCGAGGCACCATAACTGTGACCCCAAAGGGGTCAAATATTCTAGTTGCTCCAAAATGTTTGGAAGTTAACTCACAAGGGGTGCTGGGGTCTTTGTGCTTCATGCTGGAGCTTTTCCCTCGGAGAGGCTAAAAGGTTCAGGGACTGACAAGAACGGGATTGCAGAACTGAACAGCAGCAAAGATGAACTAATCAGTGAAGACAACACAGGAAGAAGTAATCTTTTTAAGACTGCTTTAATAAAAATGAAAGATCTTCCCTGCTCCAGACATAATGGTTGATCAATATAGCATTGTGCATTTGGATCACATTAGGGTGAAGGAGGGAACTGCTATGGAGTAAACGTCTCTTTCCCTATGGACATTCTGTATCGGCATCTCTTCTTTTACAACTATATTTTGCAATGGTTCAACCTGCGTTGCACAGGTTGCTTTTCTGAGGAAGGAAATAGCAGTGGACAAAAACCAGTACAGAAGCATCCAGGGAAACCAAGGTACTTATAATTTCAGATTTCGTGCCCCTGCATTATGATTCAATACTTCCCAGGAGACAGGCTTGTGATGCCTTACCCTGTAGCACAGGAGCAGTGATGTCTCATGCTCAGCGACAGCTGCAAAAGTAAAATTTGCATCTCTTTCATTAACAGCAGCCAAGAAGAATTATGTACAAATGGATAAAGGCACCCTAAGTCTGGTATTGGAGGCTAATATGTCATTACTGTTTGCCTATATAGTCTCCTACCTCCATAAAAGACCATCATACCCTGACATCTATATCCAGCCCCAGCAAAAGTTTTTCCATGTTTGTAATGCTGGTCATTGCTCCTTGGTAGGTGGTAATAGGAAGTGAAATAAGTGAGTATTAACACCTGGGCAATGTAAAGAGGGCAGCCAGGAATAACACTTGAAGGCTGCTGAGAAAGGATAGAGAGCAGAAGATGAGAGCTGCCTTTCTCCAGGCTACTGTTGGGAGGAAGAGGGTGTTACTCATTGCCTCAGAGACATCTCAACAGAAGTGTTGCTTTGTCTATTCCCTGTGAAATTTAAAAATTTCCCTTGCACAGGAATGAGCACCAGGTTTTGGGTGGACCATGGTGGTGCCGAGGGTTTCCCCCAGTACAAGGATTTCCATCTCTGGCCTGTCCTAACTGAAATGGAGGCCCAGAGAGTTCACCATGAGATGAGAGCAAAACCACAAGAGATCTGGCATCCACCCATGCACACCCATGAGGCCAAGGCTCTTATCCAGGACTCTAGGCAGATGCTCCAGGGGAAAAGGAATGCTCTTTTTTTATCATCTGCAATAATAATGTTTTCACCCCAATCTCCATACCTTTCAACAGTACTTTTGCTATAAGAGCACGGGCTCTCTCTGGTCCTGCTCTATTCCCACAACTTCTCTGCCAGTTTAAGGACCCTGATGAGTGGCCTCAGATGCAGTCCCTTGCTGGAGCCACCAGCAGCAGGCCTGGGACGAGGATGGTCCGCATGGTCTCACCAGGTTCACCAGCGCGGCGTGATGCCAGGTCTGCCAGAGGAAGGAGGGGGTGAATGACACAAGAGGCCCTTGTCTCAGGGATGTTCATACAGCAGCTGAACACTGAAGTTAGCACGTCGCTGCAGAACTGTGGGGAGCATTTTATGCACTGTCCATATGAAAATGATATTGCTATGTTTACCCAAGCCAAAGCTTGTTTTCATAAAAAAATTCTCCTCATGTCACCACTTTTGGGGTGCACAGGGGAGGCATTTAGCAACCTGGAAACCCATAGCGGTCATGAGAGCATCCCTTAGTGACTGCCATGCACTTACTGTAGCTGGCAGGAAGACCTGAGAGAATAACTACCTCTTTATGAATCCCTTGTTTAAGAGCTGACAGCCTGCTTGGTACTGTATGGAAAGTACAAGAAAGGCAGTCTTTTCTCCAAAAGGCTTACAAATTAAGTGCCCGGGTTTTTTCTCAGTGTGTTTCTCCATTGAGGCATGCAAAAGCAGGACTAGGGTCAGTACTGGTGTAGAAAAAGCACAAGCTGTGCTGAAAAACCCCAGAGCATGGAAGAATCCTGTTTTTCCATCTGTAACCACATCTCCTTGGCGTGGCAGCCTCACAGGGTGGCCCCGTCCCTAGAGAAATCCGCTATTTCCTGGGTTTGACTGAGCCAGAAGCAACAAAGTTTTGTGCTCTGCGTGTTTTGTTGCTCCTGATGTGGGCCCAGAATAGGAATTGTGGCTATACATGAAAACAGTTGACATTTAAAATCAAACTTCCTGAAAGTCAGCAGTAATTAGAAGCTGGGGTTGAAAATGCAGGTTTAGGTGAATGAAAACGTGTTTCCTCTCATCTCAGCGAGAACTTCACCTGAGTAAGCCCTCTGTAAGGGGCCAAGGGTGGGATAACGTGTCCAAATTTGCCTCTCCTGGGTGGTGAGACTGAGAGAACCGAGTTCAGCTGGGAGGAAAAGAGCCTAAAGGGGGATATAATTGCTGTTTCCAGGTACCTAATGGGGGGTTACAGAGGAGATGGAGCCAGAGTCTTTTCCAAGATGTAAAGGTCAAGGGACACAATTTGCAACAAGGGAAATTCTGATAAGATATTAGGAAAGAGTTGCTTATCATGACAGTAGTTACACTGAAACAAGCTGTTCAGGGATGCTGTGGAGTCCTCGGAGATATACAAAACCTGACTGGGTAAGGCCATGAACAACCTCATCTAATTTTGGAGTCAACTCTGTTTTGAGCAGGGAGTTGGATTAGAGATATTCCAATCTATGAGACTAATAAAATAATCTATGAGGTAAATTGATAAGTTATGATAAATTATTCTATGAGATCTTTAGTGACTGCCATGCACTTACTGTAGCTGGCAGGAAGACCTGAGAGAATAGCTACAAATAAAATCCCACACAGGCCCGTAGCTTGATGGCTTGCAGATTCAGCTTAGTCAGGAGTGCATTAATAAATAAACATTGCCGAGGGCTGGGAGACCGCCTGACAACCCATCTGAGGGTCACCCTGGAGCTCTGCAGTCCATGCATGATGTCCAGCCATGGGGAATATACAGTCATGGCCAAGCTCCTGGGGAGGAAATGGCTTTGGTGGGAGCAGAGGGAAGTACGTTGGAACAAGGGGAAAAGCTCCCTCCACTGGTGCCCTCTCGGGTCTCAGTCCCCATAAATATTTGCAGCTACACATCACCACACAAATAGTGTCTTTGTCCTGGGACAGCAAGGAGACCGGATACCTATCCCCTTCCATGGGCCTTCTCCCCAGGAGGAGCCACGTGCCATACCTGGGACCACCAGCCCCTCGTGCACTCTGCTGTGTTTTGTGCAAACTTCCCAGAGCAGCAACACACAGGCTTCCCATAGCACGCAGGAACAGAGATTTTCACTGACAAGTTTGCTTTGCTCAATTATCGTTTCCATTGATGCTTTCACAGATCTGAAGTTACAGATCTGTATTTTTGTCCTGTCAAGTGCATTGGCCCATATTAACCTTCTTCATGCAAATCAATCAGCTACTTATTTCCCTCCACATGCTCTGCCTTCAACAACAGATTGATAATGAGGACAGTTAGACAGTCAGAAACCATATGATTAGGCCTTCACCTCCGAGGGCACTGTAGTATCTGGTCCGCTTCCCTTTATCTCTGTGTTTAAGGATTGCCTTTCTCAAGGATAAAGACAAAGGAAAGGAGAGGGAGGCGAAAAGAGAGAGGACTGTCTTCCTGAAATCTGGCCCATTGCAAAGTTTTTATGCTTAGGCTCAGCTGTAGAAGTAATTTCTGGTACTCATACCCAAGACTACAGTTGCAGATAATTGCTTGCTTTAGGCTTGGCTACTACGTCTTAATGATCTCCCAAACTGTGTCGTGCCATGGGGCCACGGTGCCTTGCATCTGTTGGCTGGACATGCTTGAGCACACACACTTTGGGAGTGTCGTATTTTAAACACGCCTTTGTCTCCAGAAAGGCAAAAAGTAAATTGCCTGACATGGCAACAAATCCTCAGAAAGAAAATTTTTGGAGGCATAAGTGTCAGAGGGCAGAGGGAAGGTTAATGAAATGTGTGAGGCAACAGAAAGAATTTTCTAATTTTCCCCAGTGATAGCTGGTCATTTGCACTGAAGCGAGCAAAAAAATTCAAAATTAATAAAGCATTAGATACCAGACATTAAGTGAGAATTACAGTGTTGGGGCAGAGTTGACTGGAGAATGAAATATAAGACAAGTTAACCATCTGATTGCTATCAGGGCAGAACATTGATTCATCACAAGATTTCTCTCTGCAGCACTGCCCCTTTTGTTCATGTGTTGTCTAATTCAGCACTTTTATCCATGGGAAAGCAGTCTTATACTCTCATTATTGTTATTTTAATGCACAGACTTGCACTCCTCTGGCAAAGGGGGGGGGGGGGGCAAAGAAAGCCCACCTATCTCTGCATAATCTGGCATGATGCCTTTGTGCCAGCACAGGTGATGCATTGCCCCAGCAGTCCTTCTTGCTGCTCATGGCTCGTGTCTCCAGTAATGCCTACCGATCCCAAGGGCAGGTGCTGGCCAGGGAATGACACCTGAACTAAATGTTCGGGGATGGGCCAGGCTGTGCCAGGGTACGGGAGCTGCTGCCTACCCAACGTGGGCAATGCAAGACATCTCCTCTCCTGCCACTCGTTCCTGTAGCCCCGCCACGGGCCTGTGCATTTACTGACTGGCAGCAGCACCCACAGCCCAGATCCCACAGCCTGGCACAGCCAAACACTTCCAGCATGTTCAAAGCGGGACATATATTTTAAACACTTCACTGAACCAAGACCCACATGCCCATAGTAAATGTGATCCCTTTACAGCCTGCATCTCGTCAGAGCAGCACACCTGATCCCATGTACTGCAAATCATTTCACTTACAGAATTTTTTTTTATGTATTTAACCGGTTCAGATTACTAGCCATATAATTAGCCAATAAATTCTCCTTCCTTTGTCCTGAAAGTTTGTCCATCCCAGAATGTGATTCTCTAACAAGGAGGTTATTTTCAAGATATTAGTCAACACTGAAATATCCATTTCAACTGGAGATTTAGTAGCTTAACTAGGTAATCATCTGGTAACTAATGTTATTATCGATGTATTTGATATAAGATGTTTCCTTGGCCATGCAAATGAAAGGAATGTGTGAGAGTACTCACACATGTGCTTTAAAACAGAAATTCAAATTGTAACCAAATTGTAAATCGAATTGTAACGAAATTATAGCTGGGGGGAGCAGGTTTCTTTTCCCCTCTCCCCATTCAGTCACTCAGGGTGGATGATGAACAATTATTCTATGAGATCTTTTGACTCCTAGTGATGATCTTAATTTGCAGAGATGAAAATAAATCAGCCAGGTATTACAGAATATGGGAAAACATGTTTGATCAGACTCTTCTCAGGTAAAGGCTTAAGAGAAGTTAGTTTTACCTCTAGCATACTGTCCTGGTTTTGGCTGGGATAGAGTTAATTTTCTCCCTCGTAGCTGGTACAGTGCTGTGGTTTGGATTTTAGTATGAGAATAATGTTGAGAACACGCTGATGTTTTGGCTGTCGCTAAGCGGTGTTTACACTGGTCAAGGACTTTTCAGCTTCCCCTGCTCTGCCAGGTGCACAAGAAGCTGGGAGGGGGCACAGCCAAGACAGCTGATCTAAACTGGCCCAAGGGCTATTCCAGACCATATGATGTCATGCTCAGTATAGAAACTGGGGGGAGTTGGCTGGGGGGCAGCGATCGCTGCTTGGGGACTGGCTGGGCGTCGTTCGGCGGGTGGTGAGCGGTTGTATCATTTTTTTTTTTTTTTTTTCTTTTTCCCTGCCTTGGGTTTTGTTCCTGTCTCTCTCTCGTTGTTTTCCTTCCCATTACAATTCATTATTATTATTACTATTATTTTGTTCCAATTATTAAACTGTTCTTATCTCAACCCACGAGTTTTCTTACTTTTGCTCTTTCGATTCTCTCCCCCATCCCACCGGGGGGGGGAAGTGAGCGAGCGGCTGCGTGGTGCTTAGCTGCCGGCTGGGGCTAAACCAGGACAGTCCTTTTTGGCGCCCAACGTGGGGCACGAAGGGTTTGAGATAATAACAGATTAACCAGAGCGTATTAAGGAATTTAGATCTGTTAATAGTTGCGGGCCACAATATTGATTCATCTGTTCTCGATACTGGTTTACCTGATCCGCACCATGCTCATTTTTTTTGCCGTACATGTTAAAGATTGGTGTTGGTTTTTGCAGTTTGCGGTGCTCTGCTTTAATTGGTGATGTTTTGCCTGTGAGATTTGTTATTAAAACAGTGACCTTGGCTTTATTTTGATATCTAAGTGCTGTACTGAAACCGTTATTGTATGTCGGGTATTACCTTATGGAGACAATTCGCAATTATACCTCTTCCTCTGAGAGGTTTTTATGGAGGAAATGCAGAATGGCACCTTCACTACTTTCTTCTACAATGCTTCCTCCTTCATTACAGTAACTTTTCAGTATCTTGATCATCCTTGGGTAGTTAAGATACATCTATTGGTATTGCTTGGGAATCTTGTTTCGATCTTGTCCAGGGTTAGTAAGCAATTTAAGAATATCATCCAGAGATCTGCCCCAAGGCCGGATAGTTATGAGCGGCAGGGTGTGTGGGATAGCATGGGCAAATGCCTAAGTTATTGGGCACCTCCAGGGTTTTGGAACTTCACCCCTGAACAAGTGCAGAATCCTGAAAAATTAGCAGAATATTTGGAAAAAGTATGTCGTCACCCTGCCAATTCTAGGGAGACACAAATCCCTGCAATGTGCTGGGGCCTGGCCCCTGCCTACCGAGCCCTGTTCAACTCTATTCAGAACCCTCAAGGATCTGGTGACAAAATGACAGGCACTGCGGCTGCTCCAGCCCCCCCTGCGACAGGCACTGCGGCTGCTCCGATTCCCCCTGCGACAGGCACTGCGGCTGCTCCAGCCTCCCCTGCGACAGGCACTGCGGCTGCTCCGATTCCCCCTGCGACAGGCACTGCGGCTGCTCCAGCCCCCGCTGCAACAGGCACTGCGGCTGCTCCGGACAACTCTGTTACAAGCGCTGCAGTCACACCAGTCCCCCCTGCGACAGATGATGCGGTTCAACCAGGGAACCAACCCGTGTCAGTATCAGTCGCCCCTCTACATAAAAAGAAATCCTGGAAGCGGAAGTCGGCTCGTTTAGAAAGGGAAGATGAAGGAGCAGGGCCATCACAGGGAGAGGAAGAGGAAGAGCTCGTAAACGAGACGGAAACCACCCGATCCCTATCCCTGAGTGAGCTGCGAGATATGCGAAAATATTTCAGCCGTCGTCCAGGCGAGCATGTTGTCACCTGGCTGCTCCGATGCTGGGATAGCAGGGCCAGTAGCCTGGAATTAGAGGGTAAGGAAGCCAAGCAGCTGGGATCCCTTTCTAGGGAAGGGGGCACTGACAGAGCGATTGGAAAAGGGGAACCAGCCCGCAGCCTCTGGAGGCGACTCCTGTCAGCTATGAAGGAAAGAGATCCCTTCAAGGAAGATGTTGTATATCGCCCTGGGAAACGGACCTCCATGGAGAAAGGTATCCAGTACCTGAGGGAATTAGCCGTGCTGGAGGTGGTTTATGGTGACCTGGACGATGTGCGGTCACCCACAGATCCAGATGAGGTCCAGTGCACATGACCCATGTGGTGGAAGTTGGTACGGAACGCACCGCCGTGTGCCAACTCATTGGCAATACGGACCTGGAAAGACGGAGAGGGTCCAACAGTGGATGAAGCTGCTAGTAACCTCTGGGAATACGAAGAAAGTATCTCTTCCTCCCTTGTCTCGGCTGTGGAGAAACTGTCCCGGGAGGTCGAATGGTTCAAAGAAGATATGTCCTACTCCCTACCTGTACAGACCAGTTTCTCAGCTATTAGGAGTCAGCGTTCCTCTGCTCAAGAGAGAGGATATAGAGGGTACGCACCACGGGGCACCCTATGGTTTTACCTGCGTGACCACGGAGAGGACATGAGGAAGTGGGATGGAAAACCTACCTCCACCCTAGAGGCACGGGTACGTGAGTTGCAAGGCAAAACAATCACCAAAGGGGGTTCTTCCAGGAAAATTGCTGCTCCGGTTTCCAGTGGACAGTTCCCCAGACAGAGTAGAAGGGCTGATCTTACTCCTGATTTTAATGAAGGAGCTCCTGACTCGTATATACAAGAAATGGGTAATGAATACTATGACCAGGATTAGGGCGGCCCTGCCTCCAGCCAGGTGGAGGAAAGGGACAACCGGGTTTACTGGACTGTGTGGATTCGATGGCCTGGCACATCGGACCCACAGGAGTATAAGGCTCTAGTGGACACCGGTGCACAGTGTACCCTAACGCCATCCAGCTACATAGGGGCAGAACCCATCTGTATTTCTGGGGTGACAGGGGGATCCCAACAGCTGACTGTATTGGAGGCCAAAGTGAGCCTAACTGGGAATGAGTGGCAGAAGCACCCCATTGTGACTGGCCCAGAGGCTCCGTGCATCCTTGGCATAGACTACCTCAGGAGAGGGTATTTCAAGGACCCAAAAGGGTACCGGTGGGCTTCTGGTATAGCTGCCTTGGAGACGGAGGAAACGAAACAGCTGTCCACCTTGCCCGGTCTCTCAGAGGACCCTTCTGTTGTGGGGCTGCTGAGGGTCGAAGAACAACAGGTGCCAATCGCTACCACAGCAGTGCACCGGAGGCAATATCGCACCAACCGAGACTCCCTGATTCCCATCCATGAGCTGATTCGTCGACTGGAGAGCCAAGGAGTGATCAGCAAGACTCGCTCACCCTTTAACAGTCCTATATGGCCAGTGAGAAAGTCTAATGGAGAGCGGAGACTAACAGTAGACTATCGTGGCCTGAATGAAGTCACGCCGCCCCTGAGTGCTGCCGTGCCGGACATGCTGGAACTGCAATACGAACTGGAGTCAAAAGCAGCCAAATGGTATGCCACAAGTGATATCGCTGATGCGTTCTTCTCAATCCCTTTGGCAGCAGAGTGCAGGCCACAGTTTGCTTTCACTTGGAGGGGCGTCCAGTACACTTGGAATCGACTGCCCCAGGGGTGGAAACACAGCCCCACCATTTGCCATGGACTGATCCAGACGGCACTGGAACAGGGGGAAGCTCCAGAACATCTGCAATACATTGATGACATCATCGTGTGGGGCAATACAGCAGAAGAAGTTTTTGAGAAAGGGAAGAAAATAGTCGAGATCCTCCTGAAAGCTGGTTTTGCCTTAAAACAAAGTAAGGTCAAGGGACCTGCACAGGAGATCCAGTTTTTAGGAATAAAATGGCAAGATGGACGTCGTCAGATCCCAATGGATGTGATCAACAAAATAACAGCCATGTCTCCACCAACTAGCAAAAAGGAAACACAAGCTTTCTTAGGCGTTGTGGTTTTTGGAGGATGCATATTCCAAATTACAGTCTGATCGTAAGCCCTCTCTATTGAGTGACCCGGAAGAAGAACGATGTCAAATGGGGCCCTGAGCAGTAGCAAGCCTTTGAACAAATTAAAGGGGAGCTAGTTCATGCAGTAGCCCTTGGGCCAGTCCGGGCAGGGCAAGATGTCAAAAATGTGCTCTACACCGCAGCCGGGGAGAATGGCCCTACCTGGAGCCTCTGGCAGAAAGCACCAGGGCAGACTCGAGGTCGACCCCTAGGGTTTTGGAGTCGGGGATACAGAGGATCTGCGGCCCACTCTACTCCAACTGAAAAAGAGATATTGGCAGCATATGAGGGGGTTCGAGCTGCTTCGGAAGTGGTTGGTACTGAAGCACAGCTCCTCCTGGCACCCCTGGCACTGCCGGTGCTGGGCTGGGTGTTCAAAGGGAGGGTCCCCTCTACACATCATGCAACTGATGCTACGTGGAGTAAGTGGGTCGCACTGATCACACAACGGGCTCGGATAGGAAACCCCAATTGCCCAGGGATCTTGGAAGTAATTATGGACTGGCCAGAAGGCAAAGATTTCGGAATATTGCCAGAGGAGGAGGTGACACGTGCTGAGGAGGCCCCACTGTACAATAAACTACCATAAAATGAGAAGCAATACGCCCTGTTCACTGATGGGTCCTGTCGTATTGTAGGAAAGCATCGGAGGTGGAAGGCTGCTGTATGGAGTCCTATACGACAAGTGGTAGAAACTGCTGAAGGAGAAGGTGAATCGAGCCAATTTGCAGAAGTGAAGGCCATCCAGCTGGCTTTAGACATTGCTGAAGGAGAAAAGTGGCCAGTGCTCTATCTCTACACTGACTCATGGATGGTGGCCAATGCCCTGTGGGGGTGGTTGCAGCAATGGAAGCAGAACAACTGGCAGCGTAGAGGCAAACCCATCTGGGCTGCAGCATTGTGGCAAGATATTGCTGCCCGAGTAGAGAACCTGGTTGTAAAAGTACGTCACGTAGATGCTCACGTACCCAAGGGTCAGGCCACTGAGGAACATCAAAACAACCAGCAGGTGGATCAGGCTGCTGAGATGGAAGTGGCTCAGGTGGATCTGGACTGGTAACATAAGGGTGAATTATTTATAGCTCGGTGGGCCCATGACTCCTCAGGCCATCAAGGAAGAGATGCCACATATAGATGGGCTCGTGATCGAGGGGTGGGCTTGACCATGGACACTATTGCACAGGTTATCCATGAATGTGAAACATGCGCTGCAATTAAACAATCCAAGCGGTTAAAGCCTCTGTGGTATGGAGGGCGATGGCTGAAATATCAATATGGGGAGGCCTGGCAGATCGATTATATCACACTCCCACGAACCCGCCAAGGCAAGCGCCATGTGCTTACAATGGTGGAAGCAACCACCGCATGGCTGGAAACATATCCTGTGCCCCATGCCACGGCCCGGAACACTGTCCTGGGCCTTGAAAAGCAAGTCCTATGGCGACATGGCACCCCAGAGAGAATTGAGTCAGACAACGGGACTCATTTCCGAAACAACCTCATAGACACCTGGGCCAAAGACCATGGCACTGAGTGGGTATATCACATCCCCTATCATGCACCAGCCTCCGGGAAAATCGAACGATACAATGGACTGTTAAAGACTACACTGCGAGCAATGGGTGGTGGGACGTTCAAACATTGGGATACACATTTAGCAAAGGCCACCTGGGTAGTCAACACTAGGGGATCTGCCAATCGAGCTGGCCCTGCCCAATCAAAACTTTTATGCACTGTAGAAGGGGATAAGGTCCCTGTAGTGCACATAAAAACATGCTGGGGAAGACAGTCTGGGTTACTCCTGCCTCGGGCAAAGGCAAGCCCATTCATGGGATTGCTTCTGCTCAAGGACCCGGGTGCACTTGGAGGGCAATGGGAAAGGATGGGGAAGTCAGATGTGTACCTCAAGGGGATTTGGTTTGGGGTGAGAATAGCCAATGAACTAAATGGTATGATGTTAACTGCTATATAACACTGTGTGTCATCACTTGTGTGGTTGCTATATGCCATGTCAACGGTATTTCAGTGAGAATCACCCAGATTAGTGAAGAATGAACTTTGATGAAAACCAAGCAAAGTGCAGCAGTGATGGAACCAGAACTGGCTTCAGCATGCAACAGTCCACCACCACACCCCATCTCTCCTGCCCTGAAGGACTGTTATGGCAGATGGAGCCCAAAGTCATGGACTAAATGAACTCCATGGATGTTTTAGAGGGATGGCCCATAGACCAAGGGAACGATCTCTGTGTGTATATATCAAAAGACAGGGAAAGTGGTGGTGGTGAATTGGAATGTATTGGAAAGGGTAGAACCTGGGCATGACGTAGATGGTATAGAATAAGGGGTGGATACTGTCCTGGTTTTGGCTGGGACAGAGTTAATTTTCTTCCTAGTAGCTGGTACAGTGCTGTGCTTTGGATTTAGGATGAGAATAATGTTGAGAACACGCTGATGTTTTGGCTGTTGCTAAGCGGTGTTTACACTGGTCAAGGACTTTTCAGCTTCCCCTGCTCTGCCAGGTGCCCAAGAAATAGGAGGGGGCACAGCCAGGACAGTTGATCCAAACTGGCCAAAGGGCTATTCCATACCATACGATGTCATGCCCAGTATAGAAACTGGGGGAGTTGGCCGGGGGGTAGCAATGGCTGCTCGGGGACTGGCTGGGTGTCGGTCGGCGGGTGGTGAGCAGTTGTATCATTTTTTTTTAATTTTTTTTTTCTTTTTTCCCTCCCTTGGGTTTTGTTCCTGTCTCTCTCTTGTTGTTTTCCTTCTCGTTACAATTCATTATTATTATTACTATTATTTTGTTCCAATCATTAAACTGTTCTTATCTCAACCCACGAGTTTGTCTCACTTTTGCTCTTCCCATTCTCTCCCCCATCCCACCGGGGGGTGGAAGTGAGCGAGTGGCTGCGTGGTGCTTAGCTGCCGGCTGGGGCTAAACCACGACATTACGCTTGAAAAAAACCCAGATATTTGAGCACCCCTCCCCCCCCGCCCCCAAGAGCGAAGTTGTTTAAGGCCTTTGAAGAGTTGAGTGAAGGGCAAAACAGTATTAAAATGGTTGGGCCAATATATTAAGGCTTGCTGGTGGGAATGTCCTGGCCACCGGAAAGGGCAGCTGGTGCTCTTAAGCTGCTTCTTCAGAAAGGTATACACTGCAAAGGTGTTTCTGGATGGCCGAAGGGAGAGAGGAACAATACAGACTTGCTGCAGTTGCAGATGGAAAAGGGATGCTGTAGTTGCTACTAGCTCAAGTCACTGGTGCCAATGTATGCAGAAATATTCTGCACGCGCAAGAACATACAAGAAATTTGGAGTTCACCAAGGTTAGCTAACAAATGTTGAAAGTGGATGTGCGTTGGGAAACTGTGCAAAACTTTAGCTCTGCAAGCCTTCTGCTCAGCTGCCCTGCCCATGTGTGAAAGGGCTTCCAGGTCTGGGCAGGAGCAACCTGCCAGGGACCCGTTGGCATGGCACTTGTTGATGTGAGCGGCTGCCTGGGCCAGCCTGGAGCTGCCGTGACCCTCGCAGGAAAGGAGAGGGTCCTGTATTGCCTTTTGCTGAATGCAATAAATCCTTTGTTCTGGAAAATAAACAATGACCTTCACCCAAAAGAGTATTTTTTACGTTGTAACAGCATTGAAAGGTGCTGAAATGCATAGTTTGGGTTTCCAAAGCTTTTCTTTATCAATACTACCAAAAGTACCCTTCTATTGCCATTTGTTATATAAAGTCTTTCAGGAGGGAAGTTCAGTATTTCTAACCATGTAGTTTGCTTTATCACAAAAATGGTCACGTGCTGCATGGAGGAATGTTTGGGGCGGAATGTTTCCAAGTTCTACTGAGATTTTTTGGCAGCAGATTTTTAACTACAGTCTCAGGAAAGGGATAACTGTGTTTTGTTAAAATATTCTGTTTCTAACAATGAACAAAAATGGTTATGTTCCAGTGTTATATCAGTAACTCCCACTGAAGGGCAGCAGTAGCCTTCTCATATAATTCTGCCATGACTTCTTAAAATACCAGATCATAATTAGGTGTTCAGAATAAAGCCATTCAAATGTTGCACTGCTCTTAGCTAATTTGGACATATCTCCAGTACTTTATAAATACATACTGTATTTACACTTTTGTGGTTACATTGAAGTAACCTATTATCATAATGATAGTAATCACCCTGACTACTGAATATGGTAGAAACAACAACAGAAGGCACAGTTAGAGCAAACAGTGACACCTTTCTCCTTAAATAAGGACTGTACCTGTGGGTTTACAAGCCTGTGATGTGGAGACCAGAATTAATCTTCTCCAGTACCTCTGGTTCATACAACATCTTTGTACATGGGTGCTGTAATTCTAGTACACATTTTTATAAGGATACGGTTCTCGCCAGACAGTTCTCTTTTGGAGTGACAAGAGTAATCCATAATCAGAGAGGCAGCAAACACAGTGGTAATACTCCTCAATTAAGGTTTCAAAAGAATGTCAATAGACATATGGCTCTATGGTTTATAGCTTAAAAACAAGGCATTCCTCAGTTCTTTGTGTGGTCCATACGCACACAGAGTTAATGGGACTGAAACGAAATCTTTTGTACTCTTGTGGTCATTTGTTGTCGATATGGAAAAATGCCTGGACTCTGTCTTTCCAACCCTTATTTATGGGAATTGGCCAACTGAAATCAAGGGCCAGAGTTTACCACCTCTGGTTAAGCTAAAGACTTTTTGAGCAGTACCCCCTGATATCACTGGTGCCCTCCTACCATACAAATTTCTTATTTGGTGTCTATAATACTGTGAGGTAGGGTAGCTCTTCACTGGGATACCTCTGCTACCATTTTATAAATAGCTAGCTTGCATGTTAGAGGTGGTTGTTGCTGAAGTGATTGTTACAAGCAGCACACAGGCCTACTGAATTCTAACACTTCATTTTCATAGAATCATGGAATCATAGAATCGATTAGGTTGGAAAAGATCTTTAAGATCATCGAGTCCAACTGTTAGCCTAACACTGCCAAGTCCACCACTAAGCCATGTCCCTAAGCACCACATCTATATGTCTTTTAAATATCTCCAGGGATGGCGACTGTGGTGGGTTGACTCTGCCTAGACCCCAGGTGCCCACCAAAGCCACTCTGTCACTCCCTCTCCTCTGCTGGACAGGGGAGAGAAAATATAACAAAAGGTTCATGGGTCGAGATAAGGACAGGGAGATCACTCAACAATTACTGTCACAGGCAAAACAGACTTGACTTGGGGGAAAATTAATTTAATTTATTGCCAATCAAATCAGAGTAGGGTAATGAGAAATAAAAACTAAATCTTAAAACACCTTCCCCCCACCCCTCCCTTCTTCCTGGGCCGTTGTGGTTTAACCCTGGAAGCAACTAAGCAGCACACAGCCACTCACTCACTCTCCCCCAGTGGGATGGGGGAGAGAATCAGAAGGGTAAAAGTGAGAAAACTCGTGGGTTGAGATAAAGACAGTTTCATAGGGAAAGCAAAAGCCGCGCACGCAAGCAAAGCAAAGCAAGGAATCCATTCACTCCTTCCCATGGGCAGGCAGGTGTTCAGCCATCTCCAGGAAAGCAGGGCTCCAGCACGCCTAACGGTGACTTGGGAAGACAAACGCCATCACTCCGAATGTCCTCCCCCCTTCCTTCTTCTTCCCCAGCTTTATATACTGAGCATGACGCCATATGGTATGGAATAGCCCTTGGGTCAGTTGGGGTCAGCTGTCCTGGCTGTGTCCCCTCCCAGCTTCTTGTGCACCTGGCAGAGCAGGGGAAGCTGGAAAGTCCTTGATTTAGTATAAGCACTACTTAGCAACAACTAAAACATCTCTGTAGTATCAACACCGTTTTCAGCACAAATCCAAAACATAGCCCCATACTAGCTACTATAAAGAAAATTAACTCTATCCCAGCCAAAACCAGCACATGGGCTCAACTTCACTCCCAATTTTCTCTACCTCCTTCCCCCCAGCGGCTCAGGGGGACGGGGAATGGGTGTTGTGGTCAGTTCATCACATGTTGTCTCTGCTGCTCCTTCCTCCTCAGGGGGAGGACTCCTCATACTCTTCCCCTTCTCCAGCGTGGGGTCCATCCCACAGGAGACAGTCCTCCATGAACTTCTCCATTGTGGGTCCTTCCCACGGGCTGCAGTTCTTCATGAACTGTTCCAGTGTGGATCCTTTCCACGGGGTGCAGTCCTTCAGGAAGGGACTGTTCCAGCGTGGGTCCCCCACGGGGTCACAGGTCCTGCCAGGAGCCTGCTCCAGCACGGGCTTCCCACAGGGTCACAGCCTCCTTTGGGCACATCCACCTGCTCTGGTGTGGGGTCCTCCAGGGGCTGCAGGTGGAGATCTGCTCCACTGTGGACCTCCATGGGCTGCAGGGGGACAGCCTGCCTCACCATGGTCTTCACCAGGGGCTGCAGGGGAATCCCTGCTCTGGCACCTGGAGCACCTCCTCCCCCTACTTCTTCACTGACCTCGGTGTCTGCAGAGTTGTCTCTCTCACATATTCTCACTCCTCTCTTCCGGATGCTGTTGTGCAGCAGGTTTTTTTCCCCTTCTTAAATATGTTATCACAGAGGTGCTACCACTGTTGCTGATTGGCTCAGCTTTGGTCAGCGGCGGGTCCGTCTTGGAGCCGGCTGGCATTGGCTCTATCTGACATAGGGGAAGCTTCTAGCGGCTTGTCACAGAAGCCACCCCTGTAGCCCCCCCCCCCCGCTACCAAAACCTCATCACGCAAACCCAATACAGTGACTCAACCACTTCCCTGGGCAGCCTGTTCCAAAGCTTGACAACCCTTTCGGGGAAGAAATTTTTCCTAATATCCAATCTAAACATCCCCTGGCATAACTTGAGGCCGTTTCCTCTCCTCCTATCGCTTGTTACTTGGGAGAAGAGACTGGCACCCACCTCGCTACAACCTCCTTTCAGGTAGTTGTAGAGAGTGATAAGGTATCCCCGAGCCTCCTTTTCTCCAGGCTAAACAACCCCAGTTCCCTCAGTATTCAGGCGGCTGTTGACCAATACTCCCAGGTCCTTTTCCACTGGGCAGCTTTCCAGCCACTCTTCCCCAAGCCTGTAGCGTTGCATGGGGTTGTTGTGACCCGAGTGCAGGAACCAGTGCTTAGCCTTTGTCCTGGTTTCGGCTGGGATAGAGTTAATTTTCTTCTAGTAGCTGGTACAGTGCTGTGCTTTGGATTTTAGTATGAGAATAATGTTGATAACACGCTGATGTTTTGGCTGTTGCTAAGCGGTGTTTACACTGGTCAAGGACTTTTCAGCTTCCCCTGCTCTCCAGGTGCACAAGAAGCTGGGAGGGGCACAGCCAGGACAGCTGCCCCAAACTGGCCCAAGGGCTATTCCTTACCATATGGCCTCATGCTCAGTATAGAAACTGGGGGGAGTTGGCCGGGGGGCAGCGATCGCTGCGCGGGGATGGGCTGGGCATCGGTCGGTGGGTGGTGAGCAGTTGTATCACTGGTTTTTTTTCCCCCCGGGCTTTGTTCCTCTCTTGCTCTCTTCTTGTTTTCCTTCTCAGTAGTATTTGTTGTTGTTGTTGTTGTTCCAATTATTAAACTGTTCTTATCTCAACCCACGAGTTTTCTTACTTTTGCTCTTCCGATTCTCTCCCCCATCCCACCAGGAGGGGGGAGGGTGAGCAAGCAGCTGTGTGGTACTTAATTGCCGACCAGGGCTAAACCACAACAGCCTTGCTGAATTATTTTAAAATATATCTTAATAATTGGCCCTTATAAGCCACTTTGTACTGGTTTTGGCTGGGATAGAGTTAATTTTCTTCATAGTATGGGGCTATGTTTTGGATCTGTGCTGGAAACAGCGTTGATAACACAGAGATGTTTTAGCTATTGCTGAGCAGTGCTGACACAGAGTCAAGGCCTTTGCTGCTCCTCACCCCACCCCACCAGTGAGTAGACTGGGGGTGCAGAAGAAGCTGGGAGGGGACACAGCTGGGACAGTTGACCCCAACTGACCAAAGAGCTATTCCATACCATATGACGTTGTGCTCAGCATATATAAAGCTGAGGGAAGCAGAAGGAAGCGGGGACATTTGGAGTGATGGCGTTTGTCTTCCCAAGTAACCATTACGCGTGCTGGAGCCCTGCTTTCCTGGAGATGGCTGAACACCTGCCTGCCCATGGGAAGGAGTGAATGGATTCCTTGCTTTGCTTTGCTTGCGTGCGCGGCTTTTGCTTTCCCTATGAAACTGTCTTTATCTCAGCCCACGAGTTTTCTCACTTTTGCCCTTCTGATTCTCTCCCCCAGCCCACTGGAGGGGGAGTGAGCGAGTGGCTGTGTGCTGCTTAGTTCTCTACTGGGGTTAAACCATGACACACTTTAAAATGCGTCCTTGATATTACAGCTGTCTAAATATGTTTTCTCAAATACTAATTGCAAACTGAAGAATTGCTAGAAGCATATAAACTTATTATCACTGATATGCAGTTGATAGACATTACGACAAAATGGAGTTGCAGTTATTGCTGCTGCCCCTAAATTAAGTAACAAACAACATATGTTTCTGGAGCTACCAAAGTTCCTTTGCAAAATCTGATGTTTTGGGTATCCATTCTTGTTTTGTGCTTTTAAATCTTATCAGAGTTAAGGAATGCATTTTTAATGCTGATTGCTCAATACAGCCTGCATAGAAAAGGAACTGGATATTTTAAAGCAAGCTGATTTTTCCTCTTATCCAGGATTTGATGGTTTAGGAAAACTAAGCAAACATCATAATAAGCCTCAATTACTGTAATCTACAACATACTGTCATAGTTAATTACTATGCATGTTTCATACAGACGGAATATACTGTTTTCTGACCTAAGCATCGTTGTGGGTAGCTCACTGAAACATTTGCTCTATGAGTTTTAGTGAATTAAAGGGTGTAGAAGATGGTAAGGTGATATTTTTTCCCCTGAAGATCACTGTTGAGAAGACATTAGTTCAGTAAGAGGATTGGGTGGCACAACTTCAGCTCAAGCACTATCTGCACTTCTGGTGACAGTGACTTTGTAAAGGGAGTGGAGGCTGTGGAAAATGTAGGTCAATAGGAATAACCAGATGTGAGGCTAAAAAGAAAAGCCCTTTGAGCTCTGCAGAGTAAAACACACTACATAGCAGTATCTCAGGTGGTGGGGACTGCAGTAGGGTCATGGAGGAGGTTGAAAGGAGGAAGTCATGGAGGAGGGGGTTATTCAGGGAGGTCTTGAAAGAGGAAAAGGCAGAGGTGGTTGGGAAGGAAGGGGTTGTTTCAGCAAATTTAGCAGTTTCAGCAGCGTGTATGCAAGAGCACCTGAAGCTGAACAAAAGACAAGGAAAGATGAGCACAGTCAGAGAGCTGTGGAAGTGGGGGGGGCTCCATGCCTTCAGCCCCAGGCTGGGCTCTCACCACGATGAGAGCAACAGGCAAGCTCAGCTCCTGGGTTGTTACAGCCTGAAGATAGTATTTTTCATCCTTGCAATCTAACAGCTGCCTAATCCAGACAGCGAGACATTTTTAAGCTTTAAAAAAAAAAAAAAAAAAAAGTCTATATATTGCCTTATGCCCGTTTATCAGCCCTGCACTTTGTCATGTGGCTGTTGACTGAAGAGTTGACAAAAGAGGGACTGAGCCCTGCCGTCTCTAGACGCTGCTGACATGTCTTTGCCATGAAGAGGTTGAGCACATGCCGATGGGCACAAGTGATGCTCATTTCAGTGAGTGTCAGGGGACACTATGGAAGATGGCTTGGGAATCAAGTCAGAAAAATAGAGCAGACTAGACTAGACTAGACTAGTTCAGTTGGAAGGGACCTACAACGATCATCTAGTCCAATTGCCTGACCACTTCAGGGCTGACCAAAAATTAAAACATGTTATTAAGCACCTGCCTCTCCACGTCCCCTCCTCAGGAAGCTGTAGAGAGCAATGAGGTCGCCCCTCAGCCTCCTTTTCTCCAAACTAGACAAACCCAGAGTCCTCAGCCGCTCCTCAGAGGCCATGCCTTCCAGCCCTGTCACCAGCTCTGTTGCCCTCCTCTGGACGCATTCGAGTCCCTTCACATCCTTCTTAAATTGTGGGGCCCAGAACTGCACACAGTACTCATGTGAGGCCGCACCAACACTGAATACAGCGGGACAATCCCCTCTCTTGACCGGCTGGTTCTGCTGTGTTTGATGCACCCCAGGCTGCGGTTTGCCCTCTTGGCTGCCAGGGCACACTGCTGACTCCTCTTGAGCCTGCTGTCAACCAGCACCCCCAGATCCCTTTCTGCAAGGCTGCTCTCCAGCCCCTCCTCTCCCGGTCTATACTTGTGCCCAGCGTTACTCCGTCCCAGGTGCAGAATCCGGCATTTGTTCTTGTTACATTTCATGCCACTGATGATTGCTCAATGCTCCAGTCTATCCAGAACCCTCTAGAAGGCCTCTTGTCCCTCGAGAGAGTCAATAGCACCTCCCAGTTTGGTATCATCAGCAAACTTGCTAATGGTGCATTCAACTCCTGCATCCAGATCATTGATAAATATATTGAACAGACCTGGGCCTAAAATTGAGCGCTGACGAAAACTTCTGGTGACCAGTCACCAGCCAGATGTAGCCCCATTCACTACAACCCTTTGAGCCCTGCTGTTCAGCCAGTTCTTCACCCAGAGCAGCATGTACCTGCTCATCTCAGAGTTGGACACCTTGTCCAGAAGGATGCTGTGAGGGACAGTATCAAAAGCCTTACGAAAATCCAGAAAAGCTACATCTGCTGCCTTCCCTTCATCCACTAAGCGGGTGTCCTGCTTTCGGCTGGGATAGAGTTAATTTTCTTCCTAGTAGCTGGTATAGTGCTCGGGTTTGGATTTTAGTATGAGAATAATGTTGATATCACACTGGTGTTTTGGCTGTTGCTAAGTGGTGTTTACACCGGTCAAGGACTTTTCAGCTTCCCCTGCTCTGCCAGGCGCACAAGAAGCTGGGAGGGGCACAGCCAGGACAGCTGATCCAAACTGGCCCAAGGGCTATTCCATACCATATGGCCTCATGCTCAGTATAGAAACTGGGGGGAGTTGGCCGGGGGGTAGTGGTTGCTGCTCGGGGACTGGCTGGGCTTCAGTCGGCGGGTGGTGAGCAATTGTATCACTTGGTTTTTCCTTGGTTTTGTTCCTCTCTCGCTCTCTTGTTGTTTTCCTTCTCATTACAATTTATTATTATTTGTTGTTGTTGTTGTTGTTCCAATTATTAAACTGTTCTTATTTCAACCCACAAGTTTTCTCACTTTTGCTCTTCCGATTCTCTCCCCCATCCCAACGGGGCGGAGGGAGAGCGAGTGGCTGGGTGGTACTGAATTGCCGAATGGGGCTAAACCGAAACAGTCCTTTTTTGGCACCCAACATGGGGCTCGAAGGGTTTGAGATAATAACAGATTAACCAGAGCGTGTTAAGGAATTTAGATCTGTTAATAGTTGCGGGCCATGGTATTGATTCGTCTGTTCTTGATATTGGTTTACCTGATCTGCACCATGCTCACTTTTTGCTGTACATGTTAAAGATTGGTGTTGGTTTTTGCAGTTTGCTGTGTTCTGCAGTGATTAGTGATGCTTTGCCTGCGAGATTTGTTATTAAAACAGTGACCTTGGGTTTACTTTGGTATCTAAGTTCTGTACTGAAGCCATTACTGTATGTCGGGTACCACCTTATGGAGACAATTAGCAATTATACTTCTTCCTCTGAGAGGTTTTTTATGGAGGAAAGAGAGAACGGAACCTTTGCTACCTTCTTCTATGATGTTTCCTCCTTCATTACAATAACTTTTCAGTATCTTGAACAACCTTGGGTAGTTAAGATACTTGTATTGGTATTGCTTGGGAATATTGTTTCAGTTTTGTCTAAGGTTAGTAAGCAATTTAAGAATATCATCCAGAGATCTGCCCCAAGGCCGGATAGTTATGAGCGGCAGGGTGTGTGGGATAGCATGGGCAAATGCCTAAGTTATTGGGCACCTCCAGGGTTTTGGAACTTCACCCCTGAACAAGTGCAGAATCATGAAAAATTAGCAAAATATATGGAAAAAGTATGCTGTCACCCTGGCAATTCTAGGGAGACACAAATCCCTACAATGTGCTGGGGCCTGGCCCCTGCCTACCGAGCCCTGTTCAACTCTATTCAGAACCCTCAAGGATCTGGTGACAAAACGATAGACACCATGGCTACTCCAGCCCCCCCTGCGACAAGCACCGTGGCTGGTCCAGACCCTCCTGCGACAGGCACAGTAGTTACTCCAGCCCCCCCTGCAACAGGCACTGCAGTTACTCCTGCCCACACTGCAACAAGGCATTGCGGCTACGCCAACCCCCACTGTGACAGATGATGCGGTTCAACCAGGGAACCAACCCGTGTCAGTATCAGTTGCCCCTATACATAAAAAGAAATCCTGGAAGCGAAAGTCAGCTCGTTTAGAAAGGGAAGATGAAAGAGCAGGGCCATCACAAGGAGAGGAGGAGGAAGAACTCGTGGATGAGATGGAAACCAGCTGATCCCTATCCCTGAGTGAGCTGCGAGATATGCAAAATATTTCAGCCGTCGTCCAGGCGAGCATGTTGTCACCTGGCTGCTCTGATGCTGGGATAACGGGGCCAATAGCCTGGAATTAGAGGGTAAGGAAGCCAAGCAGCTGGGATCCCTTTCTAGGGAAGGGGGCATTGACAAAGCGATTGGAAAAGGGGAACCAGCCCGCAGCCTCTGGAGGCGACTCCTGTCAGCTATGAAGGAAAGGTATCCCTTCAAGGAAGATGTTGTATATCGCCCTGGGAAACGGACCTCCATGGAGAAAGGTATCCAGTACCTGAGGGAATTAGCCATGCTGGAAGTGATTTATGGTGACCTGGGCAACGAGGATTTATCCAAGGATCCAGACGAAGTCCAGTGCACATGACCCATGTGGTGGAAGTTGGTACGGAGCACACCAGCGTCATGTGCCAGCTCATTGGCAATACTGACCTACAAAGACGGAGAGGGTCCAATGGTGGATGAAGCTGCTAGTAACCTCCGGGAATATGAAGGAAGTCTCTCTTCATCCCTTGTCTCGGCTGTGGAGAAACTGTCCCGGGAGCTCCAGCAACTCAAAGAGGATAGGTCCTACTCCCCACCTGTACGGACCAGTGTCTCAGCTATTAGGAGTCAGCGTTCTTCTGCTCAAGAGAGAGGATATAGAGGGTACGCACCACGGGGCACCCTATGGTTTTACCTGCGTGACCACGGAGAGGACATGAGGAAGTGGGATGGAAAACCTACCTCGACCCTAGAGGCACGGGTACGTGAGTTGCAAGGCAAAACAATCACCAAAGGGGGTTCTTCCAGGAAAAGTGCTGCTCCGGTTTCCAGTGGACAGTTCCCCAGACAGAGTAGAAGGGCTGATCTTACTCCTGATTTTAATGAAGAAACTTCTGGCTCGTATGTACAAAAGTGGGTAACTTGTAAAACTGGAGACTTGGCTCAGGTGCACATAATTGTCTCTCTGCACAGCTGTCTGAAACCCTGGAAGGAACCAAGTTTTTTTCCTAGCTGTTTCTTATTACAGAAATAAAAAACAAATAATCCTGATTTTTTTTCAAGACAGGAGAACTACATTATGAACTTCTGTATCTGCAAAAAGTGTGCTACAGTCAAACAGTTTGAGCCTTGACAACATATTATCTTTTGCATATGATTTTGGAACATAGCCTGAAGAAACACTTTCCATTTACAGATTAATAGCAAAGTGGGGTGAATATTTGCTTCTAGATAATTGTTCAGCTCAGATACTAAATTATGCAGTAAAATACACTATAGATAGTCATAAATTGATCCTACAGAGTGTAACAATTTCTGAATCGCTTTTCTTCATCTGCCAAAAGTTTCAGAATGATAAAAACTGTATTTTGTCAAACGTGAACATGCAGAAATACCAAAGCATGTTCTCACGAGACAATTATGCCTACATCCTGCTGCCGAAAAGCTAAAAATACTTATCAGCTATTACAATTTACTTCTGAATATCAGGTCAATTAGAAAAATCTGATCTTACATGTGCTGGCATATTTAAACAATAAATTCCTTGAAGAAAAAGTTGGAGTCCAGAGTTTGCTTCAGCAAACTATACAATTTGTTCTATAGTCACGAAAGTATTTGTCTGGAAACACATCATAGTCAAGCAGGGAACTGGAAAGTGATTTCATTCCATCATATATTTGATCTCAAGGCCTGATTGCACGTTACAAAACTGAATTAGCAATTGAAACAGGCTAATCTTGCTCTATGCTCTTCTATTTTTGACTTTGCAGATAATGATGCTGGCAATTCAAGGTCTCAAGCTTGATGACAGGCTGGATAGCATTTGTTTATATGAAGAATATTGTAGACTGAGAAACACAGTAGTGTTTGTGCATGCATCTTTTAAGATCTTTGTACCATTTATACTCCATCAAAGTACTGTTTTAAATAATAATTTGAAAATTACAATGACTGAACTGTCATTTTGGACAGCAGAAAGTATACTTTGGTAAGATGTACCTTGGAACAGATAGCAAGGAAGAATGAAGAAATCACCTTGAAACCGATGACATATAAAATATATGCACTCATCCCACCATGCTCAACGTGGGGGAGTATCTGACAGACTGTCCTCTTCTCTGGTCCTGTATCACCTGTTTTATTTGGCACCCAGGGCAGACGTAGTCTGAATTCAATCAGTCCACAGCAGGAACATGAAATTCCCTCTAGAAAGGGAAGAGGCCAGGGCATACTGGCCACCACCAGCATACTCCCTTGGCTGTGAACTCTTCCCATTTCTCTTCTCCCATTAACACCCTGCTGGGAGGTGTTGGGGAATTTTTATGGTACCCCTCAAGGCGAATTAAACACACATTTGTGCTTAAATATAAAAGAAAAATTTAATGCACACTGCACTGGGCAGAGTCCTACCACCATAAGCGGTTCTACAAGGAGTCTGCAAAGATGCGTCACAAGCTGATGCTTTATATCCACTTGCACCGTGAGCGGTTGCATGGGGCACCTCAGCCCGGCCAGTGGGTCCATCCCCCGGCCCAGCTCTGCTGCCGCCGCTGCCCAAAGGTGGCCCCTGAGCTTGGGCCCCTGAGCGCTCCCATTCCAGGAGGGCTACAAGACAATGCTGCAGGTCTTCCTTATCTCATCACCGAGGGAAACTTCACTCCCTTGCAGGGAGTCCTGCTGTCTCTGGCATCCCTGCTTCCAGCCAGTTTAACCCCTTCTGCAGTTGGGCCTTCTTGCCCTACGTGCCAGATCATTCCTCGGTCACAAACTACCACTGCCGAGCAGTTACTATTTGAATTTTCCCTTCAGAGGCCTGGGATAGCTGGGATACCTGCAAACTGTTGTCTCTGAGCATCTCCAGGTCCATACAGAACTTTACTGCATCAGTTATGCTCAGGTGGTATGTTCCCACTTTTCTCCTAAACCCCATGGAATAAATACCTCCCTTTGAAACAGAAGATGCTGCTGTAGTTTACACAGACAGCGACAGCAGTTGAAGACACTGTACTGGGCAATAGCTGAGTCCTGAGAACTACAACCATATTGCCCTGCATTTATGTCAAAGTGAGCTCAATAGACTCTAAGTTGCAACTGTGGATCTGGCTTGTGAGCTTTGTGCTGGTCAGCCGGCATCTTGATCTTTCTCCCAACTGAGAGCATCAGTAAGATTTTACCCCCTGCAAATATTTCTCATTGAGTGTTTCCACGAATTTTGCTTTAACTGTTATCTTTCCAAATGCAAAACTGCGCACCCATGGTCAAAATCAGTCAGAAGCTTGCAAGAGGAGAACACTGCACTCCACATCACACAGACACAAAGTGCTCTGTTCTTTCTGACACAACACTGCTTGTTACCAGTAGACATAGTTCATTCATTTATGAATTTTATAGGCACAGGGACATTTTCCTATGCAAACCTTACTATGACAGGCTTCCCCCCAACATGAGATTGCTTCCAGTGGGCCAGCAGTGATGCTCACTGCCACAGCAATCACAGCCACAGTCCCTCATCTTTTCCCCAGACTGAATTATCAAAATATGTCCCTGAAGGGGATGTCTTCAAATAGCTTAGTCAAAACTGAATTTAGCAACTCACTTTTTGACCCTGGAACATGGAGGACCTAAGTCAGCAAGTCTGCAATGACCATGTTACTACAGACTTCTTCACTTAAAGAAAAGTCATGGACAGCATGATGTTTGAGAGAGTTACTTAATCATGGCATTAGAACATCTCCCCTCATTTACAGCAAATAGCTTGGCAAAGACCACAGCTGATGTAGCAGTTGCTTTATTTGCTTTCTCTAAAGTTAAAACAGAAATTGAGGCCTTCCTTTTCTGCATCAGATGTAGTGGCAATTTAGAAAAGATGTTCCTTCCCTGGCAGAAGTATATCAATAGATCAATTTGTTTTCCTCAGAGGTTTCTGTTACACCGAATTAAAAATTGAATTTTTACAGATTTTTTTTGGAGCAAGGGGAGGAGGGCCTTTGGTGTTGGGGGCTTTTCTCCTCTGTTGTTATTCCCTACAACCCAGTAATGAGAAGCTCACGGTAGCCAAATCTGAACACTACAGCCAAGCACAAGCTGTTCTTTTGTTGCTGCTGTGCCCCTTGTATTTTGAGCTGCACTACTGCTCAGCACTGCAGTGCATATGCCCACACAACTGCTGCCAGCACCTAAGTCACTGGGAAATTAAAAACAAAGCTGTGACTCAGCAAAATGCCAATCAAACCAGAAAAAAATATAGTGTGCAAAACAAAGAGTAAACCTCAAGTAACTCAAAGCCCAAAGGACAATAAACATCCAAGAAAACCACCACGTTTCTACAGAAGGATATTCTTCATTAAAACTGCATCATCCATCACCAGCTGTTACAGCAGTTAAAATAAAAACAGCTATGAGCACATCAGTATCTCAGATGCTACTGTTTCTTTCTTTCTTCCTATATGCCCAACAAACTTAAAATAGATAACAACTGTATTAACACTTGATTTTTACAATGTATTGTTCCTGCCAGCCCAAGAAAAAAGCTTTTTAATGTGCAGGCTTCAGTTGAGCTTGGCTTTGGTCAGACCATCAGCTACCCTGTGAAATTCCCAACTCGGAGACTTTGGCTCTTTCCTGATTTCAGATCGCTTCCAGGTAGAGAGAAAGTTTCAACCTTCCCCCTCTCAAGCCACCTTAGCAAAGCAGGAGAGACCAAGGAGAGGGGGGACTCGTGCAGAGCGTGTGGTTTATCCTTCCTCTCACAGGTCGGTTAACAGACCTCTGAGCCCATAGCAGGCCTCGAAGGGAGCGAAGCGGAAACATTCATGATTGCATTACTTTGGGAGCTTCATTTCTGAGGACCCTGCAGAAGCCAAAAGGCTTAAAGGCTTTCCATGCACACTGGAAGGGTGCCTGGCCAGACCAGTCTGGTGTTCCCAGCCATCAGCTTCTTCCCCAGCTTCCTCCTGCTGAAAGGAGCACAGACCTCACCCCACGCAGCAAAACATGTGAACTTACTCCCATGCAGTATCTAATTAGTCTCAGTGGAAGGCGAATCTCAAAATGTCAGCTCCTGCAAACCGTGCTGACCTATACCAACTGAGGATCTGCCTTCTAAAGGCTCTCAAGGGAACATTAATTGGATCAGCATATGACATTCTCCATCACAGCTGCCTGTTCAAGGAGAGCTGTAGTGTAAGGAGTGAACGGGGAAGTTAGTTAGCACTAGGTCGAAAACGCTAAGTACTTCAATCTCTAAACATTATGTTTTAAGATGGTTCTATTTCAGCAATACCCAAGTCAGGAACTGGGAGCCCACTGTGAGACACAGTTGTTTCCCACCTAGGTACAGAGCAGTCTGTAACACTGGGAACAGAACTCTTGCTTTTGCTCACTGTCTTTTGAGCTATTAATTTTTGCTTAGAGTTTTGAGTAATGAACTCTAAAATGAGAGAAACACCCTACTCTATCCAGAAAGAGCAAAAGAAAGCAGAAGCATGAGGAAAGCATTTACAGGATTGTTCCTTTATTTTCTGAAATGTGTTTTCAGAATGAGAGTCTCATCTCAGACCTCCTTCATGCCACATCTTGGAGACACATGGCTTTCACCGGCCTCTGTTTTGCGTTACCAGTGGCCATAGCCAGATGCCCAAGCCAGCAGCAATCGCTGGAAGTCACAGCTGGGCTTCAGTCCCTACTACCCAGCTGAATCTCTTTGGATAAGAACTCTTCAGAGTTTGCCAGTCTGTCGTGCTTTGCCACTGCCTGTACACAGAACCGCTGTGTCCTTTTGGATTGTGCTCAGCAGCATTAAAAAAGGACTCTGCCACTGCGGTCCTCTCATAACACATACTCCTTGCCAGGAGGTAGTGCAGGCAATGATACGCTTTGTATTGGGTCTAGCAGCCCTCATAGTGCTGTGCTTTGTATTGGTAGCTCGAAAGGTGTTGATAACACACCAGTGTGTTGGCTACTGCTGAGCAGTGCTCCCACAGCATCAAGGCTGTCTCTCCAATACCCCTGCCCCAAAGGCCGGTAGGCTGGGGGTGGGCAAGAGGCTGGGAGGGGACAGAGCCAGGACAGCTGACCCAAAGTGACCAAAGGGATATTCCATACCATATGATGTCGTGCTCAGCAATAAAAGCTAAGAGACAGGAGGAGGATGGTGGGGGGCATTCGTTATTAAGGTCTTTATCTTCTGGAGCAACCGCTACGCGTACCAAGGCCCTACTTCCCAGGAAGTGGCTGGACATCGCCTGCTGATGGGAAGTAGAGAATAAACCTTTTTTTTTGTTTCCTTTGCTTCCACACGCAGCCTTTGCTTTTCTTTATTAAACTGCCTTTATCTTGACCCAAGAGTTTTTCATGTTATTTTCTCCCCCTGTCCTGTTGAGGAGGGGGAGTGAGAGAGGGGCTTGGTGGGCACCTGGTGACCAGCCAAGGTCAACGCACCACACATTTACTGTAGCATCTCGCACATTTCCAGCTGCCAACCGGTTCCAAGAGTTTCTTTATAGCTTCTCCAAAACACAGACGGCAGGGCTGAGCTGTCCCTGCATCTCTTTCTGTTCATCATCCACCCTGAGTGATAGAATGGGGAGAGGGGAAAAGAAACCTGCTCCCCCTCTCCCATCTGCATTAGGTCCCCACTCGCCTCAAGCTCAGTAACAGCCATGTGGCACTCAGCTGCTTCTTGGTGTGCCCACAGCGCAGCTGTTGTTTTACAATGGGAGATGGACCTAAATCAAAGAGCCCAAATCTAGAACTGAATCCCCCAGAGACTTTGGAGCGTGCTGGTCTGGGGGCTTTCTCCTGTGGCACCAGCAAGGCTGAAGGTGCTCTGCTGCAAGCTGAAGCTACAAAGGTTGGCAAGCCCCATCCTGCTTCTGAAATCAGCTAGTTTTGCAGATTTGACTGGCCTCCTCCTTGACTGGAGAAATGAAGGAGAAGATGCAATTAAAAAAAAGAGGGAGAGAGAGAGGGAAAGAAAGAATTTCAGTGCCCTAGGCAGCAGAACTAAAACAGATGGTGAGATCTATGGGGGGAGAGATAACCACAAGGATTATAACAGCAAACCATGAGCCCTGACTACTATCAAATAACTATTGAAGTAGAAGGATCAGTCTAAAATCAAGCGACATACTGACTAAGGCTGAAGTTTATAAAAGCAATACTTTGGCGATGCTTCCATAAGGAACACAGGCACGGCAACCATCAGGAAAGAAAAGAGGTGGCTGGGTGCTTTCGCTAGGCTACATTTAAAAGGATTTTCAGTGTCAGCTTCCAACAACCAGTTTAAAAACACGGAGACCTATTACCTCACCAGCTTGTGGGAAATTAGCCTGGATAATGGCCATTGATGCTAATACATGCACAAATCCCCTTGTGAAAGACAGAATGCCCACCCAACACCGCATGGACACCCAGGTGGGGAAGCAGCAGCAGCAGATGCTTTTCTCTTCAAGACCTGAAGGCTCAGAGCATTAGCAGCTACGATTTTCCAGGGCCCCATTTAAATAAAGAGTTGGGGCAATTTTTATGTGAATCATGCCTTCTGTTGATGCAGCTGAAACACTTCACCGAGGTGGTGCTGTTGTTAGCTGAAGTGTGGCTGCTTTTGTAAGACATGTTATTTAGGAAAGGGGTTTTTTTTTGTTTGTTTGGTTTGGGTTTTAATGATACATTTCGAGTGAGTCCATAACAGACATCTCCTGACAAGGATTGGGCAGGAATGCACTAACCTGAAAAAAGTTTTCATTGTCACTACTTATGAATTTCCCCCCCCTGGGATGAGTGTAAGACAAGCAGGGCTGCATGTCCACCTCCCTCTGGCATCCACACACCTGAGATACAAAGAGCAGTGGCCTGAGAAAGCAGGAGCAGACAAGGCCAACCACTGTCGTGTGTGCGAGTTGCTCTGTTTGCAGGGTTTCAGTGTTTGGATACTTCAGGCTTAAATCCTGGGTTTCACAAAGCTAGCAAGTGAAAGGAGCAGACCAGCCCTTGGTCACTGCAATCCCAAGGCTCTCCTGGCCCAAATACCCTAAAAAGAAATGTTTAGGTTTTCTCACTACATTTGATTTAGGAGTCTCTGTCATAATGAGTGAGGCAGATAAGACAAACAAGGAATCAGGAAAGATGTTCCTAGTACCTTTAACACCACCTGACCAGAAGCGACTCTTTTACCAAAACCTTCTTATTTGCACTGAATTAAAAAATGGAGTGGGAATGAGAGGAAGCTTTTTATAATAAATTAAAAATTCACAAAGTATCTGTATTTCCTGATTGTTCCTTCAGACATTTGTCTTTTCCACATTATGCTTCTAACAAATATTTTCTCTCAAAAGAAATCAGAGGAGGCAATAAAACCGTACTTGTCTTACCAAATGAAATATTCCATATGGCAATACAGAATACCTGCGACTTTTTCCTTAAGTAGTGTTCTTTAAGCAAGGATGTCTTAGCAAGCACGTTATCTCCCTAGCATTTTTCACTCTGCTAACCAGGAGTGCAAGACTGGCTTGCCTGATGTTAGACATACCCCTCCAAGCACTCTTTGTCTCTCTGCCCTCTAGCCTTTTCTATCCAGACCCCAGTGTTGTGTTCATTAGGGAGATTTCTAGCAGCATTCACCTCAAGCCTTTCTAAAGTCTCACTGCTTAGAGCCAACCTCCTCTTTCCTAAATTTTTTGGACCCCTTTATTCTACTTACCTTCACACCACCATTTTCTTTCCCGCTTTTTCCTAAGTTTGTCACACTTGCTGTAGCTGTAAGCCACCCTTCCCAGCAATCAGCCATATATGGGCTATTTAATATCCTCTGATAAGCAGAAGTTTTTATTACAAGCACTGATTTGATATCTTGGTGTATTTCTTGGATTTGAGTTTCAAGCAGATTGGCTGCAGGGTATGTGCACAGATGCACGCTTCCATGGATAAAATCTGAGGAGTTCTATAAAGACTTGCTATTTCCATCTTGGAAGTGAATAGGTTATTTGTTATCAGAGATTGAGACATACATCTTGAAAAAAAGCTAATGTGGTTCAGACTTACAAACTTTAAAGCCAAGGACTCTGGCATCTGCCCAATACCAATACTGGCTGATGCTCAACAGAAAGGGAAAAGTCTCATAAGGATCCAAGAAACTTTGGAAATGTTAATTAAATGTTGAAGTTAAGATTTTTAAGTTGATGCACTTATCCTGACCCCTTGTTTGCATTGCTGCCTGTGCCTAGCAAGTGACACAGCAGTCTGTCACGCAGCAATACTGGCTTTCCCAAGCCTCACCATTTGTCCATAGGGAGATAACATTCATCACCTAATGCCCAAAAGGGGTGTCCCTGGAAGGAGGATAACAGGGGAGGCTAACGCCTTCACTTCCTTCACTTCTTGCCCTCCTTGTCCTGGAGCAGCTAGGGCTGCTGCTACATAGCCTGCGGCCAAGTCCTGCTCATCCTGCTCAGACAAGAAACACCAGACATGACTAACATGAGGGGAGTAGCCAGCCTCAGATCATATTCCTGCAGATTTACCATAGCCCAAAGGGAAAATGAATATCGATTCCCAACCCTTATAGACCACAATACATACATATTTATGCTAGATCACTGCATTACATGCAGGAGAAGTGTACACTGTGATGATAGCTTCATTTGGCACATATAATGGAATCCAAATGAAAAAAGGATCCTAACAGGTCACCACTGCAAAAAGACACTGCAGTGCCACCGATAGCCCCATTGGGAAGAGACCATCTCTCTGCTCTGATGGAAACAAACTACCTACAGTATCACGGGTGCTTTCAGAAGTGGCACGGGAGTGTGGCAGCAAGGGGTTTGCTCATAGGAGACAATATTAGATGCACAATTTCTTGGCTTCTTGCTCAGCTTATCAAGGATGCATATCTTTACATAAAAATGGATATAATCAAATAATATATTCACCATCAATTGCTATTGCAGAGATCGCTTATATTTGTTTAGGATAGATAATTACAATATATCATGCTATGTTGTGCACCATTAAATATATCAACAGTCATTGTACTCACTTCATAAATATACATACTGCTTTATTTACAAGAGTTTGACATGAGAAGAATATTTAGGGAGAGGGTATGGGTCGTGGTTTAGCCCCAGCTGGCAGCTAAGCACCACGCAGCCGCTCGCTTACTCCCCCCCAGTGGGATGGGGGAGAGAATCGGAAGAGCAAAAGTAAGAAAACTCGTAGGTTGAGATAAGAACAGTTTAATAATTGGAACAAAATAACAATAATAATAATAATAATGAATTATAATGGGAAGGAAAACAACAAGAGAGAGAGAGGAACAAAACCCAAGGGAGGGAACCCCCCCCCCCCCGATACAACCGCTCACCACTCGCCGACTGACGCCCAGCCAGTCCCCGAGCAGCGATCGCTGCCCCCTAGCCAACTCCCCCAGTTTCTATACTGAGCATGAGGCCATATGGTATGGAAGAGCCCTTTGGCCAGTTTGGATCAGCTGTCCTGGCTGTGCCCCCTCCCAGCTTCTTCTGCACCTGGCAGAGCATGGGAAGCTGAACAGTCCTTGACCAGTGTAAACACCACTTAGCAACAGCCAAAACATCAGCGTGATATCAACATTATTCTCATCCTAAATCCAAAGCACAGCACTGTACCAGCTACAAGGGAGAAAATTAACTCTGTCCCAGCCAAAACCAGGACAGTATCCACCCCTTATTCTATACCATCTACGTCATGCCCAGGTTCTACCCTTTCCAATACATTCCAATTCACCACCACCACTTTCCCTGTCTTTTGATATATACACACAGAGATCGTTCCCTTGGTCTATGGGCCATCCCTCTAAAACATCCATGGAGTTCATTTAGTCAATTGCTCACCAATTGCTCAGTCAATACAATTGCTCACCACCCGCCGACTGAAGCCCAGCCAGTCCCCGAGCAGCAACCACTACCCCCCGGCCAACTCCCCCCAGTTTCTATACTGAGCATGATGCCATATGGTATGGAATAGCCCTTGGGCCAGTTTGGATCAGCTGTCCTGGCTGTGCCCCTCCCAGCTTCTTGTGCGCCTGGCAGAGCAGGGGAAGCTGAAAAGTCCTTGACCGGTGTAAACACCACTTAGCAACAGCCAAAACACCAGTGTGATATCAACATTATTCTCATACTAAAATCCAAACCCGAGCACTATACCAGCTACTAGGAAGAAAATTAACTCTATCCCAGCCGAAAGCAGGACACCCGCTTAGTGGATGAAGGGAAGGCAGCAGATGTAGCTTTTCTGGATTTTCGTAAGGCTTTTGATACTGTCCCTCACAGCATCCTTCTGGACAAGGTGTCCAACTCTGAGATGAGCAGGTACATGCTGCTCTGGGTGAAGAACTGGCTGAACAGCAGGGCTCAAAGGGTTGTAGTGAATGGGGCTACATCTGGCTGGTGACTGGTCACCAGAAGTTTTCGTCAGCGCTCAATTTTAGGCCCAGGTCTGTTCAATATATTTATCAATGATCTGGATGCAGGAGTTGAATGCACCATTAGCAAGTTTGCTGATGATACCAAACTGGGAGGTGCTATTGACTCTCTCGAGGGACAAGAGGCCTTCTAGAGGGTTCTGGATAGACTGGAGCATTGAGCAATCATCAGTGGCATGAAATGTAACAAGAACAAATGCCGGATTCTGCACCTGGGACGGAGTAACGCTGGGCACAAGTATAGACCGGGAGAGGAGGGGCTGGAGAGCAGCCCTGCAGAAAGGGATCTGGGGGTGCTGGTTGACAGCAGGCTCAAGAGGAGTCAGCAGTGTGCCCTGGCAGCCAAGAGGGCAAACCGCAGCCTGGGGTGCATCAAACACAGCAGAACCAGCCGGTCAAGAGAGGGGATTGTCCCGCTGTATTCAGTGTTGGTGCGGCCTCACATGAGTACTGTGTGCAGTTCTGGGCCCCACAATTTAAGAAGGATGTGAAGGGACTCGAATGCGTCCAGAGGAGGGCAACAGAGCTGGTGACAGGGCTGGAAGGCATGGCCTCTGAGGAGCGGCTGAGGACTCTGGGTTTGTCTAGTTTGGAGAAAAGGAGGCTGAGGGGCGACCTCATTGCTCTCTACAGCTTCCTGAGGAGGGGACGTGGAGAGGCAGGTGCTTAATAACATGTTTTAATTTTTGGTCAGCCCTGAAGTGGTCAGGCAATTGGACTAGATGATCGTTGTAGGTCCCTTCCAACTGAACTAGTCTAGTCTAGTCTAGTCTGCTCTATTTTTCTGACTTGATTCCCAAGCCATCTTCCATAGTGTCCCCTGACACTCACTGAAATGAGCATCACTTGTGCCCATCGGCATGTGCTCAACCTCTTCATGGCAAAGACATGTCAGCAGCGTCTAGAGACGGCAGGGCTCAGTCCCTCTTTTGTCAACTCTTCAGTCAACAGCCACATGACAAAGTGCAGGGCTGATAAACGGGCATAAGGCAATATATAGACTTTTTTTTTTTTTTTTTTTTAAAGCTTAAAAATGTCTCGCTGTCTGGATTAGGCAGCTGTTAGATTGCAAGGATGAAAAATACTATCTTCAGGCTGTAACAACCCAGGAGCTGAGCTTGCCTGTTGCTCTCATCGTGGTGAGAGCCCAGCCTGGGGCTGAAGGCATGGAGCCCCCCCCACTTCCACAGCTCTCTGACTGTGCTCATCTTTCCTTGTCTTTTGTTCAGCTTCAGGTGCTCTTGCATACACGCTGCTGAAACTGCTAAATTTGCTGAAACAACCCCTTCCTTCCCAACCACCTCTGCCTTTTCCTCTTTCAAGACCTCCCTGAATAACCCCCTCCTCCATGACTTCCTCCTTTCAACCTCCTCCATGACCCTACTGCAGTCCCCACCACCTGAGATACTGCTATGTAGTGTGTTTTACTCTGCAGAGCTCAAAGGGCTTTTCTTTTTAGCCTCACATCTGGTTATTCCTATTGACCTACATTTTCCACAGCCTCCACTCCCTTTACAAAGTCACTGTCACCAGAAGTGCAGATAGTGCTTGAGCTGAAGTTGTGCCACCCAATCCTCTTACTGAACTAATGTCTTCTCAACAGTGATCTTCAGGGGAAAAAATATCACCTTACCATCTTCTACACCCTTTAATTCACTAAAACTCATAGAGCAAATGTTTCAGTGAGCTACCCACAACGATGCTTAGGTCAGAAAACAGTATATTCCGTCTGTATGAAACATGCATAGTAATTAACTATGACAGTATGTTGTAGATTACAGTAATTGAGGCTTATTATGATGTTTGCTTAGTTTTCCTAAACCATCAAATCCTGGATAAGAGGAAAAATCAGCTTGCTTTAAAATATCCAGTTCCTTTTCTATGCAGGCTGTATTGAGCAATCAGCATTAAAAATGCATTCCTTAACTCTGATAAGATTTAAAAGCACAAAACAAGAATGGATACCCAAAACATCAGATTTTGCAAAGGAACTTTGGTAGCTCCAGAAACATATGTTGTTTGTTACTTAATTTAGGGGCAGCAGCAATAACTGCAACTCCATTTTGTCGTAATGTCTATCAACTGCATATCAGTGATAATAAGTTTATATGCTTCTAGCAATTCTTCAGTTTGCAATTAGTATTTGAGAAAACATATTTAGACAGCTGTAATATCAAGGACGCATTTTAAAGTGTGTCATGGTTTAACCCCAGTAGAGAACTAAGCAGCACACAGCCACTCGCTCACTCCCCCTCCAGTGGGCTGGGGGAGAGAATCAGAAGGGCAAAAGTGAGAAAACTCGTGGGCTGAGATAAAGACAGTTTCATAGGGAAAGCAAAAGCCGCGCACGCAAGCAAAGCAAAGCAAGGAATCCATTCACTCCTTCCCATGGGCAGGCAGGTGTTCAGCCATCTCCAGGAAAGCAGGGCTCCAGCACGCGTAATGGTTACTTGGGAAGACAAACGCCATCACTCCAAATGTCCCCGCTTCCTTCTGCTTCCCTCAGCTTTATATATGCTGAGCACAACGTCATATGGTATGGAATAGCTCTTTGGTCAGTTGGGGTCAACTGTCCCAGCTGTGTCCCCTCCCAGCTTCTTCTGCACCCCCAGTCTACTCACTGGTGGGGTGGGGTGAGGAGCAGCAAAGGCCTTGACTCTGTGTCAGCACTGCTCAGCAATAGCTAAAACATCTCTGTGTTATCAACGCTGTTTCCAGCACAGATCCAAAACATAGCCCCATACTATGAAGAAAATTAACTCTATCCCAGCCAAAACCAGTACAAAGTGGCTTATAAGGGCCAATTATTAAGATATATTTTAAAATAATTCAGCAAGGCTGTTGTGGTTTAGCCCTGGTCGGCAATTAAGTACCACACAGCTGCTTGCTCACCCTCCCCCCTCCTGGTGGGATGGGGGAGAGAATCGGAAGAGCAAAAGTAAGAAAACTCGTGGGTTGAGATAAGAACAGTTTAATAATTGGAACAACAACAACAACAACAAATACTACTGAGAAGGAAAACAAGAAGAGAGCAAGAGAGGAACAAAGCCCGGGGGGAAAAAAAACCAGTGATACAACTGCTCACCACCCACCGACCGATGCCCAGCCCATCCCCGCGCAGCGATCGCTGCCCCCCGGCCAACTCCCCCCAGTTTCTATACTGAGCATGAGGCCATATGGTAAGGAATAGCCCTTGGGCCAGTTTGGGGCAGCTGTCCTGGCTGTGCCCCTCCCAGCTTCTTGTGCACCTGGAGAGCAGGGGAAGCTGAAAAGTCCTTGACCAGTGTAAACACCGCTTAGCAACAGCCAAAACATCAGCGTGTTATCAACATTATTCTCATACTAAAATCCAAAGCACAGCACTGTACCAGCTACTAGAAGAAAATTAACTCTATCCCAGCCGAAACCAGGACAAAGGCTAAGCACTGGTTCCTGCACTCGGGTCACAACAACCCCATGCAACGCTACAGGCTTGGGGAAGAGTGGCTGGAAAGCTGCCCAGTGGAAAAGGACCTGGGAGTATTGGTCAACAGCCGCCTGAATACTGAGGGAACTGGGGTTGTTTAGCCTGGAGAAAAGGAGGCTCGGGGATACCTTATCACTCTCTACAACTACCTGAAAGGAGGTTGTAGCGAGGTGGGTGCCAGTCTCTTCTCCCAAGTAACAAGCGATAGGAGGAGAGGAAACGGCCTCAAGTTATGCCAGGGGATGTTTAGATTGGATATTAGGAAAAATTTCTTCCCCGAAAGGGTTGTCAAGCTTTGGAACAGGCTGCCCAGGGAAGTGGTTGAGTCACTGTATTGGGTTTGCGTGATGAGGTTTTGGTAGCGGGGGGGGGGGGGCTACAGGGGTGGCTTCTGTGACAAGCCGCTAGAAGCTTCCCCTATGTCAGATAGAGCCAATGCCAGCCGGCTCCAAGACGGACCCGCCGCTGACCAAAGCTGAGCCAATCAGCAACAGTGGTAGCACCTCTGTGATAACATATTTAAGAAGGGGAAAAAAACCTGCTGCACAACAGCATCCGGAAGAGAGGAGTGAGAATATGTGAGAGAGACAACTCTGCAGACACCGAGGTCAGTGAAGAAGTAGGGGGAGGAGGTGCTCCAGGTGCCAGAGCAGGGATTCCCCTGCAGCCCCTGGTGAAGACCATGGTGAGGCAGGCTGTCCCCCTGCAGCCCATGGAGGTCCACAGTGGAGCAGATCTCCACCTGCAGCCCCTGGAGGACCCCACACCAGAGCAGGTGGATGTGCCCAAAGGAGGCTGTGACCCTGTGGGAAGCCCGTGCTGGAGCAGGCTCCTGGCAGGACCTGTGACCCCGTGGGGGACCCACGCTGGAACAGTCCCTTCCTGAAGGACTGCACCCCGTGGAAAGGATCCACACTGGAACAGTTCATGAAGAACTGCAGCCCGTGGGAAGGACCCACAATGGAGAAGTTCATGGAGGACTGTCTCCTGTGGGATGGACCCCACGCTGGAGAAGGGGAAGAGTATGAGGAGTCCTCCCCCTGAGGAGGAAGGAGCAGCAGAGACAACATGTGATGAACTGACCACAACACCCATTCCCCGTCCCCCTGAGCCGCTGGGGGGAAGGAGGTAGAGAAAATTGGGAGTGAAGTTGAGCCCATGTGCTGGTTTTGGCTGGGATAGAGTTAATTTTCTTTATAGTAGCTAGTATGGGGCTATGTTTTGGATTTGTGCTGAAAACGGTGTTGATACTACAGAGATGTTTTAGTTGTTGCTAAGTAGTGCTTATACTAAATCAAGGACTTTCCAGCTTCCCCTGCTCTGCCAGGTGCACAAGAAGCTGGGAGGGGACACAGCCAGGACAGCTGACCCCAACTGACCCAAGGGCTATTCCATACCATATGGCGTCATGCTCAGTATATAAAGCTGGGGAAGAAGAAGGAAGGGGGGAGGACATTCGGAGTGATGGCGTTTGTCTTCCCAAGTCACCGTTAGGCGTGCTGGAGCCCTGCTTTCCTGGAGATGGCTGAACACCTGCCTGCCCATGGGAAGGAGTGAATGGATTCCTTGCTTTGCTTTGCTTGCGTGCGCGGCTTTTGCTTTCCCTATGAAACTGTCTTTATCTCAACCCACGAGTTTTCTCACTTTTACCCTTCTGATTCTCTCCCCCATCCCACTGGGGGAGAGTGAGTGAGTGGCTGTGTGCTGCTTAGTTGCTTCCAGGGTTAAACCACAACGGCCCAGGAAGAAGGGAGGGGTGGGGGGAAGGTGTTTTAAGATTTAGTTTTTATTTCTCATTACCCTACTCTGATTTGATTGGCAATAAATTAAATTAATTTTCCCCCAAGTCAAGTCTGTTTTGCCTGTGACAGTAATTGTTGAGTGATCTCCCTGTCCTTATCTCGACCCATGAACCTTTTGTTATATTTTCTCTCCCCTGTCCAGCAGAGGAGAGGGAGTGACAGAGTGGCTTTGGTGGGCACCTGGGGTCTAGGCAGAGTCAACCCACCACAGTCGCCATCCCTGGAGATATTTAAAAGACATATAGATGTGGTGCTTAGGGACATGGCTTAGTGGTGGACTTGGCAGTGTTAGGCTAACAGTTGGACTCGATGATCTTAAAGATCTTTTCCAACCTAATCGATTCTATGATTCCATGATTCTATGAAAATGAAGTGTTAGAATTCAGTAGGCCTGTGTGCTGCTTGTAACAATCACTTCAGCAACAACCACCTCTAACATGCAAGCTAGCTATTTATAAAATGGTAGCAGAGGTATCCCAGTGAAGAGCTACCCTACCTCACAGTATTATAGACACCAAATAAGAAATTTGTATGGTAGGAGGGCACCAGTGATATCAGGGGGTACTGCTCAAAAAGTCTTTAGCTTAACCAGAGGTGGTAAACTCTGGCCCTTGATTTCAGTTGGCCAATTCCCATAAATAAGGGTTGGAAAGACAGAGTCCAGGCATTTTTCCATATCGACAACAAATGACCACAAGAGTACAAAAGATTTCGTTTCAGTCCCATTAACTCTGTGTGCGTATGGACCACACAAAGAACTGAGGAATGCCTTGTTTTTAAGCTATAAACCATAGAGCCATATGTCTATTGACATTCTTTTGAAACCTTAATTGAGGAGTATTACCACTGTGTTTGCTGCCTCTCTGATTATGGATTACTCTTGTCACTCCAAAAGAGAACTGTCTGGCGAGAACCGTATCCTTATAAAAATGTGTACTAGAATTACAGCACCCATGTACAAAGATGTTGTATGAACCAGAGGTACTGGAGAAGATTAATTCTGGTCTCCACATCACAGGCTTGTAAACCCACAGGTACAGTCCTTATTTAAGGAGAAAGGTGTCACTGTTTGCTCTAACTGTGCCTTCTGTTGTTGTTTCTACCATATTCAGTAGTCAGGGTGATTACTATCATTATGATAATAGGTTACTTCAATGTAACCACAAAAGTGTAAATACAGTATGTATTTATAAAGTACTGGAGATATGTCCAAATTAGCTAAGAGCAGTGCAACATTTGAATGGCTTTATTCTGAACACCTAATTATGATCTGGTATTTTAAGAAGTCATGGCAGAATTATATGAGAAGGCTACTGCTGCCCTTCAGTGGGAGTTACTGATATAACACTGGAACATAACCATTTTTGTTCATTGTTAGAAACAGAATATTTTAACAAAACACAGTTATCCCTTTCCTGAGACTGTAGTTAAAAATCTGCTGCCAAAAAATCTCAGTAGAACTTGGAAACATTCCGCCCCAAACATTCCTCCATGCAGCACGTGACCATTTTTGTGATAAAGCAAACTACATGGTTAGAAATACTGAACTTCCCTCCTGAAAGACTTTATATAACAAATGGCAATAGAAGGGTACTTTTGGTAGTATTGATAAAGAAAAGCTTTGGAAACCCAAACTATGCATTTCAGCACCTTTCAATGCTGTTACAACGTAAAAAATACTCTTTTGGGTGAAGGTCATTGTTTATTTTCCAGAACAAAGGATTTATTGCATTCAGCAAAAGGCAATACAGGACCCTCTCCTTTCCTGCGAGGGTCACGGCAGCTCCAGGCTGGCCCAGGCAGCCGCTCACATCAACAAGTGCCATGCCAACGGGTCCCTGGCAGGTTGCTCCTGCCCAGACCTGGAAGCCCTTTCACACATGGGCAGGGCAGCTGAGCAGAAGGCTTGCAGAGCTAAAGTTTTGCACAGTTTCCCAACGCACATCCACTTTCAACATTTGTTAGCTAACCTTGGTGAACTCCAAATTTCTTGTATGTTCTTGCGCGTGCAGAATATTTCTGCATACATTGGCACCAGTGACTTGAGCTAGTAGCAACTACAGCATCCCTTTTCCATCTGCAACTGCAGCAAGTCTGTATTGTTCCTCTCTCCCTTCGGCCATCCAGAAACACCTTTGCAGTGTATACCTTTCTGAAGAAGCAGCTTAAGAGCACCAGCTGCCCTTTCCGGTGGCCAGGACATTCCCACCAGCAAGCCTTAATATATTGGCCCAACCATTTTAATACTGTTTTGCCCTTCACTCAACTCTTCAAAGGCCTTAAACAACTTCGCTCTTGGGGGCGGGGGGGGAGGGGTGCTCAAATATCTGGGTTTTTTTCAAGCGTAATGTCGTGGTTTAGCCCCAGCCGGCAGCTAAGCACCACGCAGCCACTCGCTCACTTCCACCCCCCGGTGGGATGGGGGAGAGAATGGGAAGAGCAAAAGTGAGACAAACTCGTGGGTTGAGATAAGAACAGTTTAATGATTGGAACAAAATAATAGTAATAATAATAATGAATTGTAACGAGAAGGAAAACAACAAGAGAGAGACAGGAACAAAACCCAAGGGAGGGAAAAAAGAAAAAAAAAATTAAAAAAAAATGATACAACTGCTCACCACCCGCCGACCGACACCCAGCCAGTCCCCGAGCAGCCATTGCTACCCCCCGGCCAACTCCCCCAGTTTCTATACTGGGCATGACATCGTATGGTATGGAATAGCCCTTTGGCCAGTTTGGATCAACTGTCCTGGCTGTGCCCCCTCCTATTTCTTGGGCACCTGGCAGAGCAGGGGAAGCTGAAAAGTCCTTGACCAGTGTAAACACCGCTTAGCAACAGCCAAAACATCAGCGTGTTCTCAACATTATTCTCATCCTAAATCCAAAGCACAGCACTGTACCAGCTACTAGGAAGAAAATTAACTCTGTCCCAGCCAAAACCAGGACAGTATCCACCCCTTATTCTATACCATCTACGTCATGCCCAGGTTCTACCCTTTCCAATACATTCCAATTCACCACCACCACTTTCCCTGTCTTTTGATATATACACACAGAGATCGTTCCCTTGGTCTATGGGCCATCCCTCTAAAACATCCATGGAGTTCATTTAGTCCATGACTTTGGGCTCCATCTGCCATAACAGTCCTTCAGGGCAGGAGAGATGGGGTGTGGTGGTGGACTGTTGCATGCTGAAGCCAGTTCTGGTTCCATCACTGCTGCACTTTGCTTGGTTTTCATCAAAGTTCATTCTTCACTAATCTGGGTGATTCTCACTGAAATACCGTTGACATGGCATATAGCAACCACACAAGTGATGACACACAGTGTTATATAGCAGTTAACATCATACCATTTAGTTCATTGGCTATTCTCACCCCAAACCAAATCCCCTTGAGGTACACATCTGACTTCCCCATCCTTTCCCATTGCCCTCCAAGTGCACCCGGGTCCTTGAGCAGAAGCAATCCCATGAATGGGCTTGCCTTTGCCCGAGGCAGGAGTAACCCAGACTGTCTTCCCCAGCATGTTTTTATGTGCACTACAGGGACCTTATCCCCTTCTACAGTGCATAAAAGTTTTGATTGGGCAGGGCCAGCTCGATTGGCAGATCCCCTAGTGTTGACTACCCAGGTGGCCTTTGCTAAATGTGTATCCCAATGTTTGAACGTCCCACCACCCATTGCTCGCAGTGTAGTCTTTAACAGTCCATTGTATCGTTCGATTTTCCCGGAGGCTGGTGCATGATAGGGGATGTGATATACCCACTCAGTGCCATGGTCTTTGGCCCAGGTGTCTATGAGGTTGTTTCGGAAATGAGTCCCGTTGTCTGACTCAATTCTCTCTGGGGTGCCATGTCGCCATAGGACTTGCTTTTCAAGGCCCAGGACAGTGTTCCGGGCCGTGGCATGGGGCACAGGATATGTTTCCAGCCATGCGGTGGTTGCTTCCACCATTGTAAGCACATGGCGCTTGCCTTGGCGGGTTCGTGGGAGTGTGATATAATCGATCTGCCAGGCCTCCCCATATTGATATTTCAGCCATCGCCCTCCATACCACAGAGGCTTTAACCGCTTGGATTGTTTAATTGCAGCGCATGTTTCACATTCATGGATAACCTGTGCAATAGTGTCCATGGTCAAGCCCACCCCTCGATCACGAGCCCATCTATATGTGGCATCTCTTCCTTGATGGCCTGAGGAGTCATGGGCCCACCGAGCTATAAATAATTCACCCTTATGTTACCAGTCCAGATCCACCTGAGCCACTTCCATCTCAGCAGCCTGATCCACCTGCTGGTTGTTTTGATGTTCCTCAGTGGCCTGACCCTTGGGTACGTGAGCATCTACGTGACGTACTTTTACAACCAGGTTCTCTACTCGGGCAGCAATATCTTGCCACAATGCTGCAGCCCAGATGGGTTTGCCTCTACGCTGCCAGTTGTTCTGCTTCCATTGCTGCAACCACCCCCACAGGGCATTGGCCACCATCCATGAGTCAGTGTAGAGATAGAGCACTGGCCACTTTTCTCCTTCAGCAATGTCTAAAGCCAGCTGGATGGCCTTCACTTCTGCAAATTGGCTCGATTCACCTTCTCCTTCAGCAGTTTCTACCACTTGTCGTATAGGACTCCATACAGCAGCCTTCCACCTCCGATGCTTTCCTACAATACGACAGGACCCATCAGTGAACAGGGCATATTGCTTCTCATTTTCTGGCAGTTTATTGTACAGTGGGGCCTCCTCAGCACGTGTCACCTCCTCCTCTGGCAATATTCCGAAATCTTTGCCTTCTGGCCAGTCCATAATTACTTCCAAGATCCCTGGGCAATTGGGGTTTCCTATCCGAGCCCGTTGTGTGATCAGTGCGACCCACTTACTCCACGTAGCATCAGTTGCATGATGTGTAGAGGGGACCCTCCCTTTGAACACCCAGCCCAGCACCGGCAGTGCCAGGGGTGCCAGGAGGAGCTGTGCTTCAGTACCAACCACTTCCGAAGCAGCTCGAACCCCCTCATATGCTGCCAATATCTCTTTTTCAGTTGGAGTAGAGTGGGCCGCAGATCCTCTGTATCCCCGACTCCAAAACCCTAGGGGTCGACCTCGAGTCTGCCCTGGTGCTTTCTGCCAGAGGCTCCAGGTAGGGCCATTCTCCCCGGCTGCGGTGTAGAGCACATTTTTGACATCTTGCCCTGCCCGGACTGGCCCAAGGGCTACTGCATGAACTAGCTCCCCTTTAATTTGTTCAAAGGCTTGCTACTGCTCAGGGCCCCATTTGACATCGTTCTTCTTCCGGGTCACTCAATAGAGAGGGCTTACGATCAGACTGTAATTTGGAATATGCATCCTCCAAAAACCACAACGCCTAAGAAAGCTTGTGTTTCCTTTTTGCTAGTTGGTGGAGACATGGCTGTTATTTTGTTGATCACATCCATTGGGATCTGACGACGTCCATCTTGCCATTTTATTCCTAAAAACTGGATCTCCTGTGCAGGTCCCTTGACCTTACTTTGTTTTAAGGCAAAACCAGCTTTCAGGAGGATCTCGACTATTTTCTTCCCTTTCTCAAAAACTTCTTCTGCTGTATTGCCCCACACGATGATGTCATCAATGTATTGCAGATGTTCTGGAGCTTCCCCCTGTTCCAGTGCCGTCTGGATCAGTCCATGGCAAATGGTGGGGCTGTGTTTCCACCCCTGGGGCAGTCGATTCCAAGTGTACTGGACGCCCCTCCAAGTGAAAGCAAACTGTGGCCTGCACTCTGCTGCCAAAGGGATTGAGAAGAACGCATCAGCGATATCACTTGTGGCATACCATTTGGCTGCTTTTGACTCCAGTTCGTATTGCAGTTCCAGCATGTCCGGCACGGCAGCACTCAGGGGCGGCGTGACTTCATTCAGGCCACGATAGTCTACTGTTAGTCTCCGCTCTCCATTAGACTTTCTCACTGGCCATATAGGACTGTTAAAGGGTGAGCGAGTCTTGCTGATCACTCCTTGGCTCTCCAGTCGACGAATCAGCTCATGGATGGGAATCAGGGAGTCTCGGTTGGTGCGATATTGCCTCCGGTGCACTGCTGTGGTAGCGATTGGCACCTGTTGTTCTTCGACCCTCAGCAGCCCCACAACAGAAGGGTCCTCTGAGAGACCGGGCAAGGTGGACAGCTGTTTCGTTTCCTCCGTCTCCAAGGCAGCTATACCAGAAGCCCACCGGTACCCTTTTGGGTCCTTGAAATACCCTCTCCTGAGGTAGTCTATGCCAAGGATGCACGGAGCCTCTGGGCCAGTCACAATGGGGTGCTTCTGCCACTCATTCCCAGTTAGGCTCACTTTGGCCTCCAATACAGTCAGCTGTTGGGATCCCCCTGTCACCCCAGAAATACAGATGGGTTCTGCCCCTATGTAGCTGGATGGCGTTAGGGTACACTGTGCACCGGTGTCCACTAGAGCCTTATACTCCTGTGGGTCCGATGTGCCAGGCCATCGAATCCACACAGTCCAGTAAACCCGGTTGTCCCTTTCCTCCACCTGGCTGGAGGCAGGGCCCCCCTAATCCTGGTCATAGTATTCATTACCCATTTCTTGTATATACGAGTCAGGAGCTCCTTCATTAAAATCAGGAGTAAGATCAGCCCTTCTACTCTGTCTGGGGAACTGTCCACTGGAAACCGGAGCAGCAATTTTCCTGGAAGAACCCCCTTTGGTGATTGTTTTGCCTTGCAACTCACGTACCCGTGCCTCTAGGGTGGAGGTAGGTTTTCCATCCCACTTCCTCATGTCCTCTCCGTGGTCACGCAGGTAAAACCATAGGGTGCCCCGTGGTGCGTACCCTCTATATCCTCTCTCTTGAGCAGAGGAACGCTGACTCCTAATAGCTGAGAAACTGGTCTGTACAGGTAGGGAGTAGGACATATCTTCTTTGAACCATTCGACCTCCCGGGACAGTTTCTCCACAGCCGAGACAAGGGAGGAAGAGATACTTTCTTCGTATTCCCAGAGGTTACTAGCAGCTTCATCCACTGTTGGACCCTCTCCGTCTTTCCAGGTCCGTATTGCCAATGAGTTGGCACACGGCGGTGCGTTCCGTACCAACTTCCACCACATGGGTCATGTGCACTGGACCTCATCTGGATCTGTGGGTGACCGCACATCGTCCAGGTCACCATAAACCACCTCCAGCACGGCTAATTCCCTCAGGTACTGGATACCTTTCTCCATGGAGGTCCGTTTCCCAGGGCGATATACAACATCTTCCTTGAAGGGATCTCTTTCCTTCATAGCTGACAGGAGTCGCCTCCAGAGGCTGCGGGCTGGTTCCCCTTTTCCAATCGCTCTGTCAGTGCCCCCTTCCCTAGAAAGGGATCCCAGCTGCTTGGCTTCCTTACCCTCTAATTCCAGGCTACTGGCCCTGCTATCCCAGCATCGGAGCAGCCAGGTGACAACATGCTCGCCTGGACGACGGCTGAAATATTTTCGCATATCTCGCAGCTCACTCAGGGATAGGGATCGGGTGGTTTCCGTCTCGTTTACGAGCTCTTCCTCTTCCTCTCCCTGTGATGGCCCTGCTCCTTCATCTTCCCTTTCTAAACGAGCCGACTTCCGCTTCCAGGATTTCTTTTTATGTAGAGGGGCGACTGATACTGACACGGGTTGGTTCCCTGGTTGAACCGCATCATCTGTCGCAGGGGGGACTGGTGTGACTGCAGCGCTTGTAACAGAGTTGTCCGGAGCAGCCGCAGTGCCTGTTGCAGCGGGGGCTGGAGCAGCCGCAGTGCCTGTCGCAGGGGGAATCGGAGCAGCCGCAGTGCCTGTCGCAGGGGAGGCTGGAGCAGCCGCAGTGCCTGTCGCAGGGGGAATCGGAGCAGCCGCAGTGCCTGTCGCAGGGGGGGCTGGAGCAGCCGCAGTGCCTGTCATTTTGTCACCAGATCCTTGAGGGTTCTGAATAGAGTTGAACAGGGCTCGGTAGGCAGGGGCCAGGCCCCAGCACATTGCAGGGATTTGTGTCTCCCTAGAATTGGCAGGGTGACGACATACTTTTTCCAAATATTCTGCTAATTTTTCAGGATTCTGCACTTGTTCAGGGGTGAAGTTCCAAAACCCTGGAGGTGCCCAATAACTTAGGCATTTGCCCATGCTATCCCACACACCCTGCCGCTCATAACTATCCGGCCTTGGGGCAGATCTCTGGATGATATTCTTAAATTGCTTACTAACCCTGGACAAGATCGAAACAAGATTCCCAAGCAATACCAATAGATGTATCTTAACTACCCAAGGATGATCAAGATACTGAAAAGTTACTGTAATGAAGGAGGAAGCATTGTAGAAGAAAGTAGTGAAGGTGCCATTCTGCATTTCCTCCATAAAAACCTCTCAGAGGAAGAGGTATAATTGCGAATTGTCTCCATAAGGTAATACCCGACATACAATAACGGTTTCAGTACAGCACTTAGATATCAAAATAAAGCCAAGGTCACTGTTTTAATAACAAATCTCACAGGCAAAACATCACCAATTAAAGCAGAGCACCGCAAACTGCAAAAACCAACACCAATCTTTAACATGTACGGCAAAAAAAATGAGCATGGTGCGGATCAGGTAAACCAGTATCGAGAACAGATGAATCAATATTGTGGCCCGCAACTATTAACAGATCTAAATTCCTTAATACGCTCTGGTTAATCTGTTATTATCTCAAACCCTTCGTGCCCCACGTTGGGCGCCAAAAAGGACTGTCCTGGTTTAGCCCCAGCCGGCAGCTAAGCACCACGCAGCCGCTCGCTCACTTCCCCCCCCCGGTGGGATGGGGGAGAGAATCGAAAGAGCAAAAGTAAGAAAACTCGTGGGTTGAGATAAGAACAGTTTAATAATTGGAACAAAATAATAGTAATAATAATAATGAATTGTAATGGGAAGGAAAACAACGAGAGAGAGACAGGAACAAAACCCAAGGCAGGGAAAAAGAAAAAAAAAAAAAAAAAATGATACAACCGCTCACCACCCGCCGAACGACGCCCAGCCAGTCCCCAAGCAGCGATCGCTGCCCCCCAGCCAACTCCCCCCAGTTTCTATACTGAGCATGACATCATATGGTCTGGAATAGCCCTTGGGCCAGTTTAGATCAGCTGTCCTGGCTGTGCCCCCTCCCAGCTTCTTGTGCACCTGGCAGAGCAGGGGAAGCTGAAAAGTCCTTGACCAGTGTAAACACCGCTTAGCGACAGCCAAAACATCAGCGTGTTCTCAACATTATTCTCATACTAAAATCCAAACCACAGCACTGTACCAGCTACGAGGGAGAAAATTAACTCTATCCCAGCCAAAACCAGGACAGTATGCTAGAGGTAAAACTAACTTCTCTTAAGCCTTTACCTGAGAAGAGTCTGATCAAACATGTTTTCCCATATTCTGTAATACCTGGCTGATTTATTTTCATCTCTGCAAATTAAGATCATCACTAGGAGTCAAAAGATCTCATAGAATAATTGTTCATCATCCACCCTGAGTGACTGAATGGGGAGAGGGGAAAAGAAACCTGCTCCCCCCAGCTATAATTTCGTTACAATTCGATTTACAATTTGGTTACAATTTGAATTTCTGTTTTAAAGCACATGTGTGAGTACTCTCACACATTCCTTTCATTTGCATGGCCAAGGAAACATCTTATATCAAATACATCGATAATAACATTAGTTACCAGATGATTACCTAGTTAAGCTACTAAATCTCCAGTTGAAATGGATATTTCAGTGTTGACTAATATCTTGAAAATAACCTCCTTGTTAGAGAATCACATTCTGGGATGGACAAACTTTCAGGACAAAGGAAGGAGAATTTATTGGCTAATTATATGGCTAGTAATCTGAACCGGTTAAATACATAAAAAAAAATTCTGTAAGTGAAATGATTTGCAGTACATGGGATCAGGTGTGCTGCTCTGACGAGATGCAGGCTGTAAAGGGATCACATTTACTATGGGCATGTGGGTCTTGGTTCAGTGAAGTGTTTAAAATATATGTCCCGCTTTGAACATGCTGGAAGTGTTTGGCTGTGCCAGGCTGTGGGATCTGGGCTGTGGGTGCTGCTGCCAGTCAGTAAATGCACAGGCCCGTGGCGGGGCTACAGGAACGAGTGGCAGGAGAGGAGATGTCTTGCATTGCCCACGTTGGGTAGGCAGCAGCTCCCGTACCCTGGCACAGCCTGGCCCATCCCCGAACATTTAGTTCAGGTGTCATTCCCTGGCCAGCACCTGCCCTTGGGATCGGTAGGCATTACTGGAGACACGAGCCATGAGCAGCAAGAAGGACTGCTGGGGCAATGCATCACCTGTGCTGGCACAAAGGCATCATGCCAGATTATGCAGAGATAGGTGGGCTTTCTTTGCCCCCCCCCCCCCCTTTGCCAGAGGAGTGCAAGTCTGTGCATTAAAATAACAATAATGAGAGTATAAGACTGCTTTCCCATGGATAAAAGTGCTGAATTAGACAACACATGAACAAAAGGGGCAGTGCTGCAGAGAGAAATCTTGTGATGAATCAATGTTCTGCCCTGATAGCAATCAGATGGTTAACTTGTCTTATATTTCATTCTCCAGTCAACTCTGCCCCAACACTGTAATTCTCACTTAATGTCTGGTATCTAATGCTTTATTAATTTTGAATTTTTTTGCTCGCTTCAGTGCAAATGACCAGCTATCACTGGGGAAAATTAGAAAATTCTTTCTGTTGCCTCACACATTTCATTAACCTTCCCTCTGCCCTCTGACACTTATGCCTCCAAAAATTTTCTTTCTGAGGATTTGTTGCCATGTCAGGCAATTTACTTTTTGCCTTTCTGGAGACAAAGGCGTGTTTAAAATACGACACTCCCAAAGTGTGTGTGCTCAAGCATGTCCAGCCAACAGATGCAAGGCACCGTGGCCCCATGGCACGACACAGTTTGGGAGATCATTAAGACGTAGTAGCCAAGCCTAAAGCAAGCAATTATCTGCAACTGTAGTCTTGGGTATGAGTACCAGAAATTACTTCTACAGCTGAGCCTAAGCATAAAAACTTTGCAATGGGCCAGATTTCAGGAAGACAGTCCTCTCTCTTTTCGCCTCCCTCTCCTTTCCTTTGTCTTTATCCTTGAGAAAGGCAATCCTTAAACACAGAGATAAAGGGAAGCGGACCAGATACTACAGTGCCCTCGGAGGTGAAGGCCTAATCATATGGTTTCTGACTGTCTAACTGTCCTCATTATCAATCTGTTGTTGAAGGCAGAGCATGTGGAGGGAAATAAGTAGCTGATTGATTTGCATGAAGAAGGTTAATATGGGCCAATGCACTTGACAGGACAAAAATACAGATCTGTAACTTCAGATCTGTGAAAGCATCAATGGAAACGATAATTGAGCAAAGCAAACTTGTCAGTGAAAATCTCTGTTCCTGCGTGCTATGGGAAGCCTGTGTGTTGCTGCTCTGGGAAGTTTGCACAAAACACAGCAGAGTGCACGAGGGGCTGGTGGTCCCAGGTATGGCACGTGGCTCCTCCTGGGGAGAAGGCCCATGGAAGGGGATAGGTATCCGGTCTCCTTGCTGTCCCAGGACAAAGACACTATTTGTGTGGTGATGTGTAGCTGCAAATATTTATGGGGACTGAGACCCGAGAGGGCACCAGTGGAGGGAGCTTTTCCCCTTGTTCCAACGTACTTCCCTCTGCTCCCACCAAAGCCATTTCCTCCCCAGGAGCTTGGCCATGACTGTATATTCCCCATGGCTGGACATCATGCATGGACTGCAGAGCTCCAGGGTGACCCTCAGATGGGTTGTCAGGCGGTCTCCCAGCCCTCGGCAATGTTTATTTATTAATGCACTCCTGACTAAGCTGAATCTGCAAGCCATCAAGCTACGGGCCTGTGTGGGATTTTATTTGTAGCTATTCTCTCAGGTCTTCCTGCCAGCTACAGTAAGTGCATGGCAGTCACTAAAGATCTCATAGAATAATTTATCATAACTTATCAATTTACCTCATAGATTATTTTATTAGTCTCATAGATTGGAATATCTCTAATCCAACTCCCTGCTCAAAACAGAGTTGACTCCAAAATTAGATGAGGTTGTTCATGGCCTTACCCAGTCAGGTTTTGTATATCTCCGAGGACTCCACAGCATCCCTGAACAGCTTGTTTCAGTGTAACTACTGTCATGATAAGCAACTCTTTCCTAATATCTTATCAGAATTTCCCTTGTTGCAAATTGTGTCCCTTGACCTTTACATCTTGGAAAAGACTCTGGCTCCATCTCCTCTGTAACCCCCCATTAGGTACCTGGAAACAGCAATTATATCCCCCTTTAGGCTCTTTTCCTCCCAGCTGAACTCGGTTCTCTCAGTCTCACCACCCAGGAGAGGCAAATTTGGACACGTTATCCCACCCTTGGCCCCTTACAGAGGGCTTACTCAGGTGAAGTTCTCGCTGAGATGAGAGGAAACACGTTTTCATTCACCTAAACCTGCATTTTCAACCCCAGCTTCTAATTACTGCTGACTTTCAGGAAGTTTGATTTTAAATGTCAACTGTTTTCATGTATAGCCACAATTCCTATTCTGGGCCCACATCAGGAGCAACAAAACACGCAGAGCACAAAACTTTGTTGCTTCTGGCTCAGTCAAACCCAGGAAATAGCGGATTTCTCTAGGGACGGGGCCACCCTGTGAGGCTGCCACGCCAAGGAGATGTGGTTACAGATGGAAAAACAGGATTCTTCCATGCTCTGGGGTTTTTCAGCACAGCTTGTGCTTTTTCTACACCAGTACTGACCCTAGTCCTGCTTTTGCATGCCTCAATGGAGAAACACACTGAGAAAAAACCCGGGCACTTAATTTGTAAGCCTTTTGGAGAAAAGACTGCCTTTCTTGTACTTTCCATACAGTACCAAGCAGGCTGTCAGCTCTTAAACAAGGGATTCATAAAGAGGTAGTTATTCTCTCAGGTCTTCCTGCCAGCTACAGTAAGTGCATGGCAGTCACTAAGGGATGCTCTCATGACCGCTATGGGTTTCCAGGTTGCTAAATGCCTCCCCTGTGCACCCCAAAAGTGGTGACATGAGGAGAATTTTTTTATGAAAACAAGCTTTGGCTTGGGTAAACATAGCAATATCATTTTCATATGGACAGTGCATAAAATGCTCCCCACAGTTCTGCAGCGACGTGCTAACTTCAGTGTTCAGCTGCTGTATGAACATCCCTGAGACAAGGGCCTCTTGTGTCATTCACCCCCTCCTTCCTCTGGCAGACCTGGCATCACGCCGCGCTGGTGAACCTGGTGAGACCATGCGGACCATCCTCGTCCCAGGCCTGCTGCTGG